>NC_064810.1:96169914-96200224 GCF_023721935.1 Panthera uncia
TCTTTCTTTCTTTCTTTCTTTCTTTCTTTCTTTCTTTCTTTCTTTCTCTCTTTCTCTCTCTCTCTCTCTCTCTCTCTCTCTCATTCTCTTTCTTACTTTCTTTGTATTATACAACATAGAGGTAGAAATTTATTGAAGGTTTCTAAGATGATCAGGTCAGCAAAAATGTGTATTCTGTAGAGAAAAGATTAGATACTTTAAACAGTATTCTTCCAACTACTTGAATTCTTTAGAGGAAAGACAGTATGAAAATTAGAAAATGTTTTTTCTTTTGCTTTCTATTTATATAGTATAGATATTTGTGCATATACGAAGACAGAGTTCATATGGAAAGTGAATTATGATTTGAAATCTCTCGCAGTGTAATAGGAAAAACAAAAATCTGACATTTGAAGAGTTACATACCTTAAGGAGAATGTTAATGGGAGGCAAATGCTAACTTTAGAAACCGTATTTCACAGAATGCAAAGGAAGTAATTAGGATACTCCATCACTTATTTACTATTCATAATTTTAATTAAGGGCAAAAGATTATATAAAATTATTTTGCCTTGTTTTTGTTTGTTTCCCACAAATGAACATTCTGTGTTTAACTAATACTCAGAAATGCTCAGGAACTGAGGATGGAGAAGATACAGTTAGAGTTGGAGAACCAACAAATGGAAAAGAAACTACAGGAATTCCAATCAATTTGGAGCAGAGAAAAGGAAGAAAGAGGGTAAGTGACATTTTTAAGGAATTTGAGAGTTATGAATAAACTGAGTTGTGTAAGGAAATGTTTCATATATCCTTGTCATTTCAACAAAGATCTGCCTTGAATGAATGATTTCTGGCTTTTCCTGTTGAACAAATAGTATTAAATTTCTCCTACTTTTTCTATTTGTGTCCTTTATAGAAGGCATGCTGCTTTTTAAAATCATCATTACTTGTGTTTGTTTTTTTGTTTTTGTTTTTGTTTTGTTGTTTGAATGTTCTTTGGTCTTACACTTTCTTATTTCTCTTCTTACATGACTCTTATGAACCATTTGTAGCCTGGGATGTTTAGCACAGCAACACAGCCTTTACTGTCATAAAAGTGCCATCCGTAGGAGATCACCAGTTTATGTTTAAGGTCATTTTTATTTATGAAAAACTTTTGGGAGGCAGGAGTTTACATGTTCGTATATAAGAATCATTCAAACCCTCAAGTATATTTAAAATGTTTTTAGATGAATGTGCTTTAGCTGAAATTTTATTAATGAGCACTCTCCAATATTGTGCTTTATATCTGTGCTCATCTTACTGAGAATTGTCCTTTATTACACAAATAATAAATCTATATGACACAAATCAAACAGAATTGATAGTTATGTAATGGAAATGATATCTTCTTTGCTCTGGGCTACTCCCAGCCTATTTGTAGCACTGCTTTTAATAATTAAGGTTCCCCCCCCCCCCCCCATATCTTATCTTTGTATAAGCATATATGTATATATATGTGTGTGTGTGTTTGAATGCGTGTGTGTGTATATCTGACTTGTCATTTATGTTTGTACAAATGAGGTTATCTATAAACCTATTCATACTCCGTTTTTTTTTTTACTTAATATATCTTAGTGCTGTTGCCACATCAGTACACAAATGATCTCATTCTTTTAATGGCTATGTAATATTTCTTTGCATATTTTTGACATCTTTATTTAAATATTCCCTATTTTATAACTATAAATGCTGCCATGAATATGCTTCTATATATATATATTTTGCTTACATATGCAAGAGTATCAAAGGGTTAAATTCTTACCTGTGTAATTTTAGGTCAAAGTATATATGCAGTTTAGATCTTGGTAGATATTAGAGAAATTGTCTTTCAAATAGGCTTCAAAAATGTATAACTTTTTCCTACAGAGAATGACAGTTCATGTCTCATGTGCTTTGGCTGGTACTAAATATTGCCAGGCTTTTTGTATATTAAATTTGCTTTGTTTGGTGCTCCAAGGGATGATCATCAAATATCTATGAAATATCTTCTGAACCATTAAAGAAAATTCAGAATTTACTATATCTCCAGTAGTATTTATCTTTAAAGTATGACTCTTTGGAAAATACTCATGACACATACATACACTCCCTCTAATAACCAGAACATTGATTTAATCAAGCATCTCAATGTCATATGTCATCCCAGGTGACAAAGTATATTGTATATTTTGTTGCTGTTATTATAATGATCCGATGAGCTTAGTTTGCACTTCTCAATGGATAATGAAATACCTGTGAATCAGAGTTCCTGAAATCAGACTCAAGAGTGTGTTTTCATTAGCTGGGGATGTTTTTAAAAATGTTCTAAAGCTTGATGGAGTTTTCATAAGAGTTAAGTGTTTTTCTAAGGCCACAAAGACAATAAATGTTATAGCCAGAATGAGAACCTGCCACTCATTGGTCAGGAAGATAGAAGTTCAGTGTTCTGACCTTGACTTTATTATTTATTGTCTCTGTGACCTTGGCCAAGTTTTGTCTCATTATTTTTTAAGTGAGAATTGGATTTCTGCCCTGCTGACTTCAAAAAATTCTGTGAGACTCAAAAGTGCTTTGAAAGCCATCAGCTAAACAGTTCGCTTTCTTTGCCTTCTCTTTACCTTTCAGTGTGGGAGCTGATCTGTAGTCTTAAATACGGGATTCATCACTTAGTACATCTGCTGTTTTCGGTATTGTTTTGCTTCCTTTTCCTCTTTATGCCTGTGGACCCTTAGCTTTTAAAAGTGCATGGCGATCTGCAAAATTTCCTATAAATCAGTAAAGGTATCGTTAGTCATTGTAAATGTCTAAAAAATGAAATTCTTCATCTGTGTTTGGACATTTTACTTTTATTCATTTCTTCTCAAAAGTTCCAAATATGGTAGAGCTATATTTTAGAATTACCAAGGCTATCGTGGCATTATTGATATTTCATTTTCCTTTTGTGGTGATCTGTTACATGTTAATGACTGAATTTCATTTCTTCAAACAGGGAAAATATATTTGTTTTCATTAAAAGGAGAAATGTATTTAGTAATTACATTTTGTCCTCCATTTATATATACTGAAGGTCAAGTGGATATCACTGGAAATCTGGGCAAGTGGGAAAATTGAGTAATCAATCACACATAATGTCACAAAGTAAAGGAAATATTATTAAGGTAAGAAAATACCATTTGATTCTCAGGGAATTTACCAAGTAAAGAGATATAAATTAATTTTTAGATCTTGTAATCCCTCCCATACTTAAGAACCCACTAATCTTATTTTAACAACTTCACATATTATTGGATTGTGATTGATTTTTATGGGTTAATGTGTAGCTTTCATTATTCAGATATATTTGTTTTTCATCTACAAGTTGATTTTAAAAAATTCATATTGAGTAGAATTTTTCTAAACTGAATTTTTTTCATGCAGTTCAGTTTTGGTTTCAAGTATGTGAAATACAACTATGTGGTTTTATATTAAAGTGAAAGCTAGGTTATTTGATGTAACGAAGGACAAACTTTTTTCCTGCCTTTTTATTAGATCACATTTGTTTCATGTGTTTATGTTCTACTTGAATAATAATTATTATTCATATACTGTTGATTCCATGTGTGGAGACCTGAGGAAAAGCTGCCTTCAGGTTTCCCAGCTGTAGAATTGCTTTATCTTAACTGTATGTTGTAAAATATAACATTAGATTATATGTAAGATTAAAATCAGATGAGTGACTTTATGTAGGGAAAGCTGTTTTGTTTCTGGATTGTTTAGCACAAGATCCGTGACTTTGTAAGTTTTAGCTTATATACTCCTCTTTATTTTTTATATACCTGTCATCCAACTTTCTTTGGGCCAGTTGGCATCTACAAACATCTTACTTGGTGCTTCTAACGTTTTTGGCTTCAAAAAAGCATTTTGTTCTTTACTGTCATTCTCTTACTGAGATATGTTTCTTTAATTTTTGGATTAAAAGTTTTATAGTCCACTTCCCATTTTTCATTCTCTTTCTGAGATAGCATTCCATGTTTCAGA
This sequence comes from Panthera uncia, assembly GCF_023721935.1. Taxonomy (NCBI): domain Eukaryota; kingdom Metazoa; phylum Chordata; class Mammalia; order Carnivora; family Felidae; genus Panthera; species Panthera uncia. The sequence continues at coordinate 96,173,932 of NC_064810.1, forward strand.
TATTATTGAACTATAACACATTAAAAATGCTGACTTTGTCATTATTGACTTATTTATTCAATAGTATTTGTTAAGTGCCTCCTTTGTCATATAGTGCATTATCCTTGTTCACAAGGAGATCCTCATCCAATGTGAAAGATAATGTGCATATGAAAATATTTATAGATTAAGTCAGTACGTAATTTTTGTCATAACTATTTAGTATATGAACCATCTGTGCTTGGGAAAAAATACTTTAGTTCTACAAATATTTGAGAGTCTCCTAGATGTCTTTGTAAGGAAGAAATGATGAATAAGTCATAATGCCAGTCCCCACAAACCTCATAATTGAGTCAAAAGATGTGGAAACATGGGGTTTGGAGAGCTGTAGAAGGTGGGTGTAGAAAGTGAGACTGGGCAGGAGGGAAGGTCTTGAATACCAGAGTTAGGAGTCTTGACGTTTTCACTGTGGGAATGGAATTCCTGGACAGTTTTTGAGCAGGAGGATAGTTAAGATTAAGGTAATGACTTAAGGTGGCTGATCTTGTTTAAATATGGAGTGCATTTGGAGTTTATAAATACAGAGTATAGAACAAATGATATCAAAACTGTTTTGATCATGTCCACATAAATCAAGAATGTATTTTGAGCATGGACTTTTCTTTTTTTTTTTAATTTTTTTTAATGTTTATTTATTTTTGAGACAGAGAGAGACAGAGCATGAGTGGGGGAGGGTCAGAGAGAGGGAGACACAGAATCTGAAACAGGCTTCAGGCTCTGAGCTGTCAGTACAGAGCCCGACGTGGGGCTCGAACTCACAGACCGTGAGATCATGACCTGAGCCGAAGTTGGACGCTTAAGCGACTGAGCCACCCAGGCGCCCCGAGCATGGACTTTTCTATACATGAACTTTTTATTTGTTTATGAATAGAATTTATTTATATACATAATAGTTTACTAATATATCATGTGCATTGTGAGACAAAATACAGACATTAGTTAAGGATGACACAAACATAAATAGAAATTCTCTTCTACTTTCTGGATTTTTCTTGAGCTCCCTCAAGCATGCATACATGCTACTTTGGAGGCCACTACTATAGAGGCCAATGGACTGTTTAGAAGACTATTAAAAGAATCTAAAGGTCAAATGAGAAGAGTCTGTATTCAAATGTAGCAAAAGTAAAATGAATAAAACTATGGAACCAAAAAAGCAATGAGAAAGAAAAGGAGGAATTCAAATGTATAACTGATATTCCAGGCTGGATTGACTAGGAAGTAGAATAAAGAAGGAGGTTGGAAAACAGTTTGGGATTTAGAGATCCCTCCCTCTCTCCCTCCTTCTTTCTTCCCTCCTTTCTTTCCTTCCTCCATTCTTTCTTTCTTTCCTTCCTTCTTCTCCTTCTTTTCCCAGCTTTATTGAGGTATAATTAAGATAATTTAAAATGTGCAACATGATGATTTGATGTATGTATATATTGTGAACAGATTTCACCCATAAGGTTAATTAACACGTCTATCACCTCACCTGTTTAAATCTCTTTTGTTGTTGTTGAGGACATTTAAGTTCTGCCTAGCAATTTTGAAGATTTAGGATTTTGTTTGAATTCTCATGTGTTAGTTGAAGCCAAGGGAGTAAATGTGCTTCTTAAGAACTTATAAAAAGGAGAAGAAAGGTATAAAGGATAAAGCTCAGAAAGGGCAGGTGGGAAGGATAAAGCTCAAGGAATATGGAGGTAAAAGAGAACTTTAATATTTATTCGCTATCTATTTTATACCAGTCAACAGTTTAGCTGCTTTTCCTGTTTTATCTCATTAAGTGCTCATATCACTCTTAAGAGGCAGTTGTTATTTTTCCAATTCCACAGATGAAGTAATTTAACATCAAAGAAATTAACTTGCTCAAGGTCAAGTGTCAGAAGTTAACTTGCTCAAGGTCAAGTGTCAGGGCCAAGATTTGGAATGCAGTCTTCCGGGCTGGTTCTAAGTTAATTTGCCAGCTCTCCAGTAAAGGGAGCCTGAGAAGAGGAAGAATGGTAGCAGTAGAATCAAAGTAATGTGATTTCATAAAAAACGAAGGTAAAGGAGGGTGATTTTAGAAAGTATGGAGACGTCAACATTGTTCTATACATTGTGTGGTGAGAAAAGTTTTGACTGTGATTTTAGACCAGTGTTTCTCAAAAGGGGACAGCTTTGCCCCCCAGGAGATGTTTGGCAATGTCTGGAGACATTTTTAGTTATCACCACCAAGAGAGTTTTTGGTTTGTGGTTTTTGGTTAATGATAGGTAGTAGCTACAGGCCAGGGGTGCTGCTATTCACCCTATAATACACTGGGCAGCCCCCCAACAAAGAATTATTTGTCCTAAAATGTCAATGGTATCAAGGTCAAGAAATCCTGTGTTAGTCTATATAGATTAAGATCCTGACTCATTTCATTAGCTCTATGATTTTAGGCAAGTCACTGAACTTTTCTGAGCTCCTGTTACCATATTTGTAAACATATACAACAATACTTGCTAACTACTTCATAGAGTTTTAAGCAATGTTGAAGTTATATGTCTGAAACCAATTGTAACATTGGCTGAAGATCACACTAAAAAATGTTTGTGGAGAATGAAAATTAAAAAAAAAACACTGATTTGATATTTGGGTTATTAGATGGAAAAATACATTTCAAGCAGTTAAAAAAAGAAAGGTGGGTGATAATGAGTAAAGACTAATGTTGCACTGAGAATGAGAACAGAGCGCGACCTCTCAAAGATTTAACAGGATCAAGGAAAGACTTTATTACAGATGACCTTTGAACAACACAGATTTGAACAGTGCAGGTCCATTTGTATGCAGATTTTTTCAATAAATGTAGGTACAGTACTTAAATGTATTTTTTTCTACGTTATGACTTTCTTAATAACATTTTCTTTTCTCTAGTTTACTTTATTGTAAGAACACAGTATATAATACATATAGCATACAAAATAGGTGCTAATTGACTGTTTATGTTATCTGTAAAACTTCCAGTTAACAGTAGGCTATTAGTAGTTAAGTTTGGGGGGAATCAAAAAATCGTGCCCCAACCCCCATATTGTTCAAGAGTCAACTGTGTATTGTTTTTCAGAATCAGAGAGATGTAGCCAGTTTGTAGCTGAGGGATGGACCCACTAGTGGAGGAAAGATTGAAGATGCAAGAGAGAGAGGTGCCAATTGCTGGAGGTTAGTCTTTGAAGAGACAGCTCATTAAGGAGACCTTAACCAATGGAAAGAGAACACATTTTATCTGATAAAAAAGATGGAAGAGAAAATAGGTGGCAGTAAAGGTAAAGTTTTAGAGATTGCATTTGACAAGAGGTAAGGCAGGAAGCTGTGGAAAGATTTTAATGGGAAGATCTCAACATTCTTAGTAAATTTGAAGGCAAGATCATCTGCTCACAATAAGGAAGGGAAATGGGGTAAATGTGAGTCTTTTGGAATGAAGAAAGTTTGACATAGGCGCTGTGGGAATCATGATTGAGATTTAACATGAAATGAGTAAGTAGACTGCTGAAGTGCCATAAGAGCATGGATTTGTGGGGGATCCAGTCAGGATTATTTCATCACAATGGTTGGTAGATATGGGAGGTCTAAGAGGAAGAAGGTAAGGTGATCATGGTTAGCACTGAGAAACTCTGAGTTTTGGGCTTTTAAAGGTGTGACCCTTCAGATTGCTGCTTAGGTTTAAGGTTTGGTCATAATGGTCAGGTGGCTGAAGAGGGACTCAGATGGTCAGAGTAGTCAGCATATTGGAGGGTTTTGAACATCAGGATGTCAGGTGAACATGAACATTGAAGTCTGCACGCTCATCACCCAGAACTGTGATGGAGAGAAATACTGAGCAGATTGCTGAAGTTACGGTGGAGGAGGATCCTGGATGTTGATAAAGACAATAAACGAATGGCGAGGAGCTTCAGTAGAGGCAACTTTTCTGAATGGTGAGATCAGAGCAATATTCTGGAAGCAGCACTGAAGAGAAAACAGGGAGAAAAATTTTCTTCTCTCCTGATGAGTGAGAGGGAGTAGAAATGGAATTAAGTTCCTCCTCTGGAGAGTTCTCTGGAAAAAAGTTGTGTCTGAGGAAAGACGGGTCCGGTTAACGTGAACTTTTGCAAGAGATGTTTTTAGGAAGGGTTTAAAACATAAGACAAATGGCTATTTAATAAGGGCTCTATGCAATGGCAGGATGGAAGGACAAGCAATAGAAAATGGCAATGTTTAAGTAGCTAATTAGATTACAAATGAGAATATTTGATAAGGTGGCTCATGGGAGGAGTGTGGGACCAGCATGGCAGATTAGGACCTTGGTGGGTGTTTGGAGGCATTTGTCAATGCCAAGGAGGCTGATGGTGACAGCATAGCCTGAGTCTGATGGCCCAGGTGATATGTCTGTATGGTACTGCCACTAAACTGCCCTGTACCCTAATGGTACCCCTTCAGCATCTATAGGTGGAGGCATAAGTGGTGAATACCGCATAGGCTTCAGTATATTGGATTCCTGATGTTTTGAATATACACGTATGTGCATATACATATATACATACATGTATGTATGTACGTGTATATACATATGGATGTGTGTGCGTTATGTGTGTATCCCAGGTCCAACCCTACCCTATCCTCAACTCTTTCCCAAACAGATGAAAATCAGACTTAGGAGGAAATTGTTTGCCTCAAAATAGCAGCTAGCAGTTTGTTCACTGAAATATTTTTATGCAGTTTGAATCATTTGAAGTAAATATGGCCATGTTTATAGAGCAGAAAAATATTCATAATAATAAAAACAAATTATAAAATTTCCCTAATAATGGATTCAATTTGCTTTGGCATCTCCATTCTGCCCAGGTAGTCTATAACCATATTGATCATGTTGCAATTCAGACGTACCACTAAGGTAATAATATTGGCCAATTTTGCTATGAAAAATGAGATTAAATTATCTGTAACTTGTATAACATTTCCAGTTTAGAAGTAAAAGTGTGATTCACATAGAAATTGATTATTTCAATCCTGTTTTCTTTTCTGCTATGTTTGGTACATAGCATCTGAGCAGCCACTTAAAGAATGTGAACAAAAAATGCCCTTTTGAGGCAAAACCACTAGATTCACTGAGAATAATTATGCCTGAATTTTCAAAGATGACTGCAGTTGGTACAGCCATCGACATAGAGGCAGCCGTTGTTCTCATATTCTCATGGACAAAGTGGGCAATTGAGCATGCAAATTGCAAATTGAAAACTAGGCATGAATTGCCAGTGTCTGTATCAGTGTGCACCATTCCTCCATGCTCGTTTGTGTACTTTGAATGTTGGTTTTCAATAAGACCAAGGCAAGTACGTACACTTGGTGAGTCTGTTTTATGTCTTAAAATCTTAAGATCCAAGGATTTTAAGTGACTCTTTGAAACACATAAAGCGAACCTTATTTACTCAATATTTTCGCTACATCTTAGGGAAGTCAGGGATCACAGCGAATATATTGAAGGTTAAATCTGTGATGCTTAAACATGTGGTTCTCTGAATTAGACAAATAAGATAATATTGGCTTCTGCAGTTATGTAAGCAGAGCAGCTCAGTGCGAATTCAGTTTAGATTTGGTCTACACAAATATTAGACTGTGTATGTTTCAGAAAGGTACCAAAATAGAAAAGGCTTACTGAACCTTTACAATATTTGAATATTAGTGCTTTTCTAAAATAATATCGTGATGATATATAAGGATTTTTGTTTAAAACATAATATGGCATGTTTTAAAAAATGGTTTGTATATTTCCAACATTGGGAGAGAGAGAGCATGTGCACACAGATGCGAGGGAGAGGCAGAGAGAGAGGGAAAAAGAGAATCCCAAGCAGGATCCACACTATCAGCACAGAGTCTGATGCAGGCATTAATCCCATGAACTGTGACATCATGACCTGAGCCAAAACCAAGAGTCAACCGACTGAGCCACCAAGGCACCCCTTGAATTTTCTGTTAATTAAAAGTTCTATATATGCTTTAATAGTGATATTCTATTACGATTGTATTATTCTTTCAAAATGTTTGCTTCACTCAAGATGCACTAAAATGTTATGGCTTTCTAATATTTCTAATAATAGTAACTTAAACTTTCTTTGAATAAGAGATCGTATCCCTGACAAATAATATGTATTTCATTAATATAGCTTTCTGCTGGAAAAGTGAAATTAAAATTACTAAAGGAGCAACTTCAAGGTAAACAGTTTACCACTGTATTATTAGATGCTAAAGATAGAATTTATTTTCTTTTACATTTGGATTGCATAGAAAATTAAAGTGCTAGAATTGCTCATGCAGTATAAAGATTCTAAACACCAAAATGATGAGTCTTTATTTTTGATATTCAAATTCATTTTGTTTTCGGGGGGGGGGCAGCCTTATTTTATGTCAAAAATATTAGAATATGAATATAAGAAGAACGTTTTTCAATGGTGAGGACTTTGATAGCATTGTTTCTTAAACTTACATCATTTTATTAATTTTTTTAACGTTTATTTATTTTTGAAGGAGAGAGATACAGAGCATGAGTGGGGGAGGGTGGAGAGAGAGGGAGACACAGAATCTGAAGCAGGCTCCAGACTCTGAGCTGTCAGCACAGAGCTCCACGTGGGGCTCGAACTCAAAAACAGCGAGATCATGACCTGAGCTGAAGTCGGATGCTTAACCGACTGAGCCACCCAGGCGCCCCAAACTTATGTAATTTTTTAACCGGGAAGATATTTTAGCAATGTAAGACTATAAATTGAAATTTCATCCTGGGAATGTAAAAGACTATTGAAAATGGCTTTATATTTTAATGAATTATTGCACAATAGCAAAATCCAAAAATCAATTTGAATCCTCAGTAATTCCAAAAGGAAATTTTTTTTTTATAGAGGATAAGTACATTTAACTTGAATGGTTAAGATAGTTTGGCAGAACAGGTTCTAAAAATATATATAACATTTATTATAGAAGTTGTTCTGTATGAGGTTCATTTAGTTTGACCTGAAAATGGGACAGGATGCCATAGGGATTCTATCAAGAGCGTAGTTTTTAACATTCTGTAATTTCACGTGTCCGGTTCAAGTGAGTTTTAAATAGAATGGGTGTGGGCAGAAATGTGGGGCCCCGTGGTCACAGGGGGCTGGGAGGGGAAATGTGGCCTTCCCAGTTTCCTGGAAAGAGTGGACTCGGCTACACACCATTGTTATTGGGCAATTAATACTGACATAACGTTTGAGAATTTAGAAATGTGCACAATTTTGGTACTTCATAGTGCACAACTTCATTACATTCATAAAACTGAATATCATATTTTGATATGATTGGCCTGACCTTTTTTTTTTTTTTCTCTTCCAGAGCCAGTGAAACAACCACTTAATCATAAAATGGCCAGTTCTTCTGAAAGTGAAAAATCCAAGATAAAAGGGAAGGTTTGTGGACAGTGTGAGAACAAAGCTGCTGTGCTGGTATGTGCACTGCAATAACATAGGGGTGCATAACGTTCACATGGCCTCATTCACCTCTCCCAAGCCAGCCCGCTTCTGTAAGCCAGATGCTTTTCCTTGGCTACCGTTGCTAAGGGGGAAGTGTGCATGCTGCCCCATCCGGCCAGCACCTGTCCAGAGAGCTGTATCTCACCTTCTCATTCCCGTTTAAGGATAACTCCTAATTCTTGTCCTCTCTCTCTAAGGTCATGCCCAGCAGCACACAAATATGCTGCAGTCCTTTCTAAACCAAAAATACAACAAAAATTCTTCTTTGACCCCCACATCGCCCTCTGCACCCTTATTAGTAAAACTTCTGAAGCGTTGTCTACACTTGCTCTCACCATGTTCTCTCACCTTTTTTTTTTTTTTTTTTTTGGTGAGGCATAATGTACTTTCTATGAAATAGATCTTAAATGTATAGTGAGATGCCTTTTGACAAATGGATACACTCGCATCAAGATAATAGAATACCCCAGAAAGTTCCCTTGTGCCTTTTCCAATTAATTCCCACTACAAAGCCAACTATTCTGATTTTTAGCACCATACACTTAGGGTTATATTTATATAAATAGAACAATAGGGTATATATTTTTCTGCCTAAGGCTTCTTTTGCTCCACATGGAGATTCACCCATACTATTACGTTTATTAGTAGTTTGTTCATTCAAATTACTGAGTAGTACACCATGGTATTAGTATACCAAAATTTGTTTATTTATTGACATATTGAATGACATTGGGTTGTTCCCAGTTTTTTACTACTGTATTTAAGGCCGCTGGGACATTTGTGTGCAAGTCTTTTTTTTTGTTTGTTTTTAAGGCAAAAAAGTTGTAAAGGGAAATTGAAGACCCCAAAAGATGGGTTCTGACAGTTCTCTAACTTCTCATTGCTGATTTTGTGAACTTTAAAAAAAAAAAAATGATGGTTGGGGCGCCTGGGTGGCTCAGTCGGTTAAGCGGCCGACTTCGGCTCAGGTCATGATTTCACGGTCCGTGAGTTCGAGCCCCGCGTCGGGCTCTGTGCTGACCGCTCAGAGCCTGGAGCCTGTTTCAGATTCTGTGTCTCCCTCTCTCTCTGACCCTCCCCCGTTCATGCTCTGTCTCTCTCTGTCTCAAAAATAAATAAACGTTAAAAAAATTAAAAAAAAAAGATGGTAAAATACACCATAATTTAAAAGTTACCATTTTAGCCATTTTAAGAGCACAGTTCAGTGGCGTTAAGCACATTCACATGGTTGGGATGCCATCAGCACCATCCATCCACAAAACTCTTTTCATCTCACAGAACTGAAACTGGGCTGCTTGCACCATGACTCCCATTCGCCCCTCCCGTCGGCCCCTGGCAACCAACCTTCTACTTTCTGTCTCTATGAATTTGACTATTCTAGGTGCCTCATGGAGGTGGAATCATTCAGTATTTGTCATTTTGTACCTGGCTTATTTCACTTGCTCTAAGGTTTTCAGGTTCCTCCACATGGTAGTGTGTGTCAGAATTTCCTTCCTTTTTTAAGCCGAATAATACTCCATTGTATGTAAATAGCACGTTTTGTTTATCCGTTCATCCATCGCTAGACGCTTGGGTTGTTTCCACCTTCTGGTTTTTGTGAATAATGCTGCAATGGACAAGAGTTTAAATATCTGCCTGGTTTCTACTTTCAGTTCTTTTGAGTATATGCCCAGAAGTGGAATTGCCAAATTCTCATTCTCTCTTGATTCCTCTCCATTCGGGATTGGGTCTCCACTATGCCAGCAAGTGCTCCTATCAAGGTCACTAGTGACTTCCATATTCTTAAATACAGTGACCAGTTCTCAGTTCTTATATTAATCTATCAGTAATATTCGATGCACTCTTCCTCTTCTGTGACTTTTCACTTAGCTTCCTCTAGGACACAATTCTGTCTTGGTATCATTTTACTTTGCTAGGTGCCCTTTCTCAGTCTTTTTTGGCTTTCTGTGTGCTTGACCCCTGAATGTTGAGTGCCACAGGGCTTAGTCCTTAGCCTTCTTCCCTAGTCCATCTATTAACTCTTTATAGGTAATTTCATCTACTCTCTTGGCTTTAAAGACCATCTCTACATGGATGGTTCCCAAATTTACATCTCTAACTCATCCGTCTCCCCTGAACTTTCAACTCAGACTGCCTATTTAGCACCTCTACTTGGATGTCTAACAGTAATCACTAACTTACCATGTTCAAAATTGCACCTTTAATATCTCTCCTCCCCACCCCCAACAGTCTCATAATGAGGGTCGATTCAGATGTCCCCTGCCCTGGCAGCCCTTTGTAAAGGACCAGCAGCTGAGTTGGCCTCTCCAGTTTTTTGGAGCTTCTCCATGCATCCACATGTTTATTACTCCGTATGTGTGTGTGTGTGTATATGTATATATATATATACGTATATATGTATATATATATACACATATATATATGTGTATATATATATGTATATATGTATATATATATATATACATCTTTATTTTCCACCCACCTGTGTAAAGTTCATGAGAGTAGGGATTTACTTTTGGTCAATGCTGTGTGCCCACCACCTAGAATTATGCCTGCAATTTAGTAGGCACTCAACAAATATTTGTTAAAGGAAGAAATTTTTTTTTCTGTAATAAAACCTTCAGATATATCTTCCTTTTAGTTAGTATTAAAGTACTCCAGTATCTTTTGCAATTTAAAATATTACACTTAAGAATCAGTTTTCCCCCCAAAGAATTTAATGATTATAACTAATATTTGTAGATTACTATAACTGATATTTGTTATAGTTTCAGAGAATTTGGCCATGATCATTTCTGATTTGAGACTATGTTGCTATCCTTATTTCATGGCAGTTTTAGCTGGTCTGGGAGAGTTAGAATACCATAAGTCTAATAAAGAGCTCATTGCAATATTAAATGTAAAACCCTGTCTCTTGCTACAGGGCTCTTATATTACAACATGCTGTTTTCTTATCTTATTTGATCTCTACTGATGGGCACTAATTTAAGAAATCTTCACAAATTATACCTATTTATAAATGTTTAAAAAATATAAACAATGTTAATATTCCTGAAGTTGGAAATATTAAAGCTAAAAGGGACTTACTGGCTGAATTGAATTGTTGGGGTCCACTGTTCATGATAAGAACAAAGTATTTATGTAGAAGCTATCAATACTTCTTGTGAATCCTGTTCTATGTTGAGCACTGTTTAAAGGCTCTGGAATTTGAACAATATGACATCCATAGGTCAAACTTGAGCTGGAAACAAAGGATCTGTTTTTCCAAAGAGAAAGGAAATCAAGAAGAGGACATTCCAGATAAGATAAATGGCACATGCCTTGGCTGGAAAGCAGATGAGAGTGACAATGTGTGTAGTGATTAAAAGGCCGATTTGCCTGAAAACTGTTATAAATAGAAGCAAGGATTTAGACCCTATACATTCTTAAAGAATTTCACTATGATTTTAAGGAAGGAGGAAGGGCAGAGAGAGGGGGAGAGCGAGAATCCCAAGGAGACTCCACGCTGTCAGTGCAGAGCCCAAAGTGGGGCTCGATCTCACAAATCAGGAGATCATGACCTGAGCCCAAATCAAGAGTCAGATGCTTAACTGACTGAGCCACCGAGGTGTCCCACAACAATAAATGAAATAAATTATTTAAAAATTCAAGTTAGACACATCTAGTGAAGTGAAACATGGTGGTGGTAAACCCTGAAGTTACCTTGTGTTCTTAGCTTCCATCATTCTGGATGGTAATGCTGGTTGTGTGGAGTAAACCTTCTTGTATCTGACAATAGGGTCTTCGTCAGGGAAAACTGTTTATGGGAGGTAAGGGTTAAGAGCTGGCATTTTGGAGGTTTGAATCTCAACTTTACCTGTGATTAGCTATGTGACCTTTGGAAATGGCTTAATTCCACTGTATTTTTTGTTTTCTCATTTGTGAGAGTGGGACAATATAGATAACAGTAGTCTATACCTCGGAATTATTGAAGATAACGGTGAATGCATGCAAGTATCAAGAGTAGTTAGCGTTGTGCCTGGCACATTGAGAAGAGACAGGAAATTGTGTGTGTTTCGTTGTTGGCACATTTTCATATCTCATAATGCATTCACATACATTGATGGTAAAAATAAAACCCAACCTTCAAATTTTGTATTTTTAAAAGAAATTCCAGTAGCTTTAGGCTGCTTGTACATGGTAAAAGTGAAATGGATAGTTAAAAATTACATATTAATTTGGCAAATGCAGATAATTTAATTAAACTCAAAGGGATTCTGAAGGCTTAGCACAACTGATCTAGGCTTGATCAAATTAAAAAGATATTTGCTAAAACTGCACTTGGGTATTCCATCATTGAAGAAGCATCTGTGGTGGAATGGAGTCCTTATCTACATTTTTAGTACATTTCTGCCAGTTATACACACTGCCTAAAAAGATTTTCCAGTTGGCGGTCATTTTAACCCAATTTAAATCCAAATATGCTTGTATAACAAAATATATAAGCTTACTCTGCAATTCCAGCTTTGATCTTCTAGTCTACAACATCCGTTTGGCTACTTTCATTAAAAATCTGTTGTTAACAAATACTTGGCTTAGAATTCTATGTTGAAGCTGATTTCCAGTCTTCTATATTACCTTGTGAAAACAGTGCCAAGTATGTCTAAGAAATTTATTAAGATATTAGCAAATAAATGAAAATTATGCAGAATACATTTTGAAATCTACATTAATATGATAGTACGCCATGTATGTATGTGAAATTATAGATTTTTATTTGATTTTACACTTAAATATTATGGATCTAGGTAATGTTTTAATCATCATTTCTGTAAGAAACTAGTTCTTAAAACGTGAGTTGAAAGTGTAGGACTAATTCTGATATTAGGGATAGTGTTTTTTTTTTTCTTCACTTGAATGAAAAATCCAGTTCTGTATAGCTAATCACATTTGAAAAAAAATGCATTTGATTTTGATAATCATTTGACATACTGGATTTTTATTTAATTGCAGATATTATCAAGGTTTTTCAATAAATGATCAGTGCTGCAGTTAATGGTAAATGTGATTTTTAGTAATTTGGTTCATGGGTGAGAGCTTGAGCTCTGAGCCAGACTGTGGGATTAAAATCCTGGCTTCATTAGCTGTGTGACTGGGCAAATTCTCAATCATTATGTTCCTTGGTTACTTCATCTTCACAATGGAGACACAATGGTCGCGTTAACCTTATTATAGGGTTGTTGTGAGAATTCAATGAGATGAAACATACAAAGCCCTTAGAACAGTGCATAAATGCTCAGTGTGGATGTTGTTATGTGGTTCTAACCTTCCTTTTTAGTTTTGTTTACCTGTACATAATTTCTTGCTCTTTTAACCTTTGGTTGTTATTGTTAATGTTGTGTTAATCATCTTATATTTAATAAATCTGGCCACGTTATTGTAGGTAACAGAGTCATCAAATGGTGACTTGTAATACACTTTTAAAACATTAATGGGCTCCTGTTTTTTTTTTTAATGTTTATATTTGAGACAGAGAGAGAGAGTGTGAGCGAGCGGGGGATGGGCAGAGAGAGAGGGAGACAGATTCCAAAGCAGGCTCCATGCTGTCAACGCAGAGCCTGATGTGGGGCTCGAACCCACGAACCGTGAGATCGTGACATGAGCTGAAATCAAGAGTCAGATGCTCAACTGACTGAGCCATCTAGACATCCTCCTGCTGGATTTTTAATAAGAGTTTAGTCTACTTTTCCACGTCCTATACATTCTAGTGCCTGTTACTTGACGTGTGGTCTGCACACCAGCAGCTGCGTGGACGTTACCTGAGAGCTTGTTAGAATGCAGGATCTCAGGTCCCATTCTAGACTTCCTGAACCCGTCTTCACAGTAACAAAATCCCAGGTGATTCATATGCACAGTACAGTTTGGGAGGCATCACTGTATTGCACATTTCAGTCAGTCACTCACCAGTGCAAGGTAGAAGAGCTTGGTCAACCTCTCCCCACTCTTCCCTAGCTGCCTTCTGCTTAGGATTCCTTGATAGGTGGAGAGAGGAAGGAAGGGAAGAATGGTAGTGGGCACGCTAAGTGGGGAGAGGGGAAATGAGAAAGGATCGAAGGGAATGTGGGCTCTGTGACATAGACTTTCTTTTTTTTTATATTTATTTTTATTTTTTTCCAATATATGAAATTTATTGTCAAATTGGTTTCCATACAACACCCAGTGCTCATCCCAAAAGGAGCCCTCCTCAATACCCATCACCCACCCTCCCCTCCCTCCCACCCCCCATCAACCCTCAGTTTGTTCTCAGTTTTTAAGAGTCTGTTATGCTTTGGCTCTCTCCCACTCTAACCTCTTTTTTTTTTTCCTTCCCCTCCCCCATGGGTTTCTGTTAAGTTTCTTAGGATCCACATAAGAGTGAAAACATATGGTATCTGTCTTTCTCTGTATGGCTTATTTCACTTAGCATCACACTCTCCAGTTCCATCCACGTTGCTACAAAGGGCCATATTTCGTTCTTTCTCATTGTCACGTAGTACTCCATTGTGTATATAAACCACAATTTCTTTATCTATTCATCAGTTGATGGACATTTAGGCTCTTCCCACAATTTGGCTATTGTTGAGAGTGCTGCTATAAACATTGGGGTACAAGTGCCCCTATGCATCAGTACTCCTGTATCCCTTGGGTAAATTCCTAGCAGTGCTATTGCTGGGTCATAGGGTAGGTCTATTTTTAATTTTCTGAGGAACCTCCACACTGTTTTCCAGAGCGGCTGCACCAGTTTGCATTCCCACCAACAGTGCAAGAGGGTTTCCGTTTCTCCACATCCTCTCCAGCATCTATAGTCTCCTGATTTGTTCATTTTGGCCACTCTGACTGGTGTGAGGTGATATCTGAGTGTGGTTTTGATTTGTATTTCCCTGATGAGGAGCGACGTTGAGCATCTTTTCATGTGCCTGTTGGCCATCCAGATGTCTTCTTTAGAGAAGTGTCTATTCATGTTTTCTGCCCATTTCTTCACTGGGTTATTTGTTTTTCGGGTGTGGAATTTGGTGAGCTCTTTATAGATTTTGGATGCTAGCCCTTTGTCTGATTTGTCATTTACAAATATCTTTTCCCATTCCGTTGGTTGCCTTTTAGTTTTGTTGGTTGTTTCCTTTGCTGTGCAGAAGCTTTTTATCTTCATAAGGTCCCAGTAGTTCATTTTTGCTTTTAATTCCCTTGCCTTTGGGGATATGTCAAGTAAGAAATTACTGAGGTCTACGACTGAGTCAGAGAGGTCTTTTCCTACTTTCTCCTCTAGGGTTTTGATGGTTTCCTGTCTCACATTCAGGTCCTTTATCCATTTTGAGTTTATTTTTGTGAATGGTGTGAGAAAGTGGTCTAGTTTCAACCTTCTGCATGTTGCTGTCCAGTTCTCCCAGCACCATTTGTTAAAGAGACTGTCTTTTTTCCATTGGATGTTCTTTCCTGCTTTGTCAAAGATGAGTTGGCCATACGTTTGTGGGTCTAGTTCTGGGGTTTCTATTCTATTCCATTGGTCTATGTGTCTGTTTTTGTGCCATGTGACATAGACTTTCTTACATCATCCCTCCAAACCCTCACACTTCCTTATTTGTGCTGTTAGCATTCTTAACCTAGGCCAAACTCAAGAAAATGAGGGGTCTTAGACATTTGGACTGCTTCTTAGCTCACAAAGGGTGTTGATGTGGCCATACAACTGCACAGCAGTAAGTGCACTTGCAGCAAAAATTCCATTTTCTTTCCTTTTTAAGTCTTACTCGATGCCTTCGTAGGTATAGGGACATCACATCAATTTATCCAGAAACCTAAAAAAATACAGTTTAACAGTGTACAGATTTTGAAAGATAAATACAAACTTGTCCGTAATCATTTCACTAGTCATAAAAACTGCTGATGTGTTGATGTAGTTGCATCGAGGTCTTTTTCTTATACTTTCTTTCCTTTGAGGAATCTTCTAAGAATAATTTAAAAATTTTTTTAAATGTTTATTTATTTTTGAGAGAGAGAGAGAGACAAAGTGCAAGCAGGGGAGGGGCAGGGAGAGAGGGAGACACAGAATCTGAGGCAGGCTCCAGGCTCCGAGCTGTCAGCACAGAGCCTGACACGGGGCTTGAACCCACGAAGTGTGAGATCATGACCTGAGGTGAAGTCGGACGCTTAACTGACTGAGCCATCCAGGCGCCCCCTAAGAATATTTTTTAAACCGTATTTTGAGAATCACCAGTGACGTAATGCCATTCAAAAAAGTATGTGGAGATTTTTGGGGAAAAATACTATATGCATTGTGAGATTAAAAACTTATAAAAATGAAGTAGTTTTGACTCAGAGATAACGCTGTTTAGCCTTTGCCAGGTCAAGAAGTTTGGCCTGAGGTTGCTGGTTTTTTATGATTTGTCCAGAAATTGTAGATACATATATGCATCTAATACATATCTAAAACCTACTTGCAGCTATTATATTTATTTTGATATGAGAGTAATTAGAGTTTACAAGTTAGTTTTTCTCAATTACATCCTTTAAAAAAAATTTTTTTTTAAGTGTTTATTTATTTCTGAGACAGAGACAGAGCATGAGTGGGGGAGGGGCAGAGAGAGAGGGAGACACAGAATCCAAAGCAGGCTCCAGGCTCCGAGCTGTCAGCACAGAGCCCGACGCGGGGCTCAAACTCACGAACTGTGAGATCATGACCTGAGGTGAAGTCGGACGTTTAACCGACTGAGCCACCCAGGTGCCCCTCAATTACATCTTAATGGGGTCAAGTGGTTGTTCCAGTTTCCATGAGCTTCTCAGTTCTTATGACATCTAGATATGTCATTGGAGAAGTAAATATGAGAACGATGACTTCTTTATGCAAACGTTTTCTCAAACTCACATTTTTATAATATTGCATGATGTTTTACTGTCTTTTAAGGTATGCCTTGAGTGTGGCGAAGATTATTGCTCAGGTTGCTTTGCTAAAATTCACCAGAAGGGGGCACTGAAGCTCCATAGAACAACTCTTTTGCAGGTATCGCTTTTTAAAATGCTTTACTTGTAGTGTATTTATAAAATGTTTCAGCACGAAGACATTTAAAACATGTTTAGTTATCTAGAATTTAGGATGATTTATATTAATTTCTAAAATTCTATTATGTACAGTCTTTACATATATCTTAAAATTATTTTACTGAATGCTAATCTGGGTTCTATTTTGCTATTTAAACTGTGTTTTAATATAGTTCTTGAAACATTAGCTTGATTAGAGTTTTTAGATCATGCATTTTATCTATGAACTTGACATTTAAAAATTAGACAGCATTTTGTATCTATTGTGGTTTAAAAAGAACATATAGTTTCAGTATTATTTCTATATAGTTTATAAAAAGAAATCTCTATATTTTCTTTTCATGTTTTTTTTTTAATTTAGTCTTTCATTTGTCCTCATCCATTATCATTTAAATAAGCTTATCTCTCAGGTTTCTACTTTTCTTTCTACATAGTAGAAGCTTTTATTTTTCCTTGTATAATCATTGTTTTTAAACTCAAACTCTGTCAGATGGTTTAAAAATTCTAAGATTTAAGTGATAAATATGGCTAAATATATATATGACATATTATGCCAGTTACATTTAACAATGGACTGTTATGTCATAGATTTCATTCGTTGCACAGTAATTTACTCAACAAATATTTATTGAATGCCTTTTCGAAAGCAGGGGATGTGCTAGGCAGTACCTTAAACAGAAGAATAATGCTAGGATCCTACTCTTAAGGACCTGAGGATAAAAGTGGTAAACGAGGACCTAGTGTAATGGGTTAAAGATTTTAATATCTTGTAGGCAAAAGGAAGGAGATGATCAGATCTGTATTTAGAAAGATCACTGGTAGATTTCAGTTTTTACATGTGACTTCAGTATAAATATTATATTGGTAACTCTCAAGGATACTGATGACCCAAGTCATAATAGCCACAAAACATAAAATAGACCTTACTCATATCAGTATTTACCAAATTCAGTTACTTTTGAATGGCTGGCTACTCATTGGTAGCCTCCTGGTAGAATGATGAAGGAAAACAAAACTAAAAAACGCCTACTGCTTCAGGAAGTTTTGTACAACTGGACAGTTAAAGAAATGAAAATTAATGTCTATAAATGTGAATGTGATTATTAACATACAAATAATATAGATTTTAAAGGCATGCCACTTTAAAGGTGAAGAATATACCCCTTGTGAGCTCATATTAGGAATTGTCCATTCAGTGATTTTTTTCAGCATGTTTTCTGAGTTGTCACTCAGTGAATTAGGTACCATGCCAGCTTGTATGGAAGAAACAAAACAAAACAAAAAAGAGAACCGGCTCCTTCTCTCAACTTCAGTATTTGACCTTCAAGATTTATCTATGTCTGATTTTCTTCTCTCTCTCCCTCCCTCTTCCCCTTCTCTTTTCCTCCCTCTCCCTCTGTCGCATGTACATCACACAGACACACACATACTCAAAATAAATTTCAAAAGGCAGTCAAACTTTGCTGTGATATACCTTATTGTTATCCAGAGACAAACGGGATGATAAGTGTCGAGTCATGCTTACTAACACAACATAGTGTATGTTTTCTAAACATTTAGCATTTTTCTATTCCATATTAATGTCATTAAAATGGCTGTCTTCTATATCTTAAAAAGGAGAACATCATCTTTGTAGATGAGATTCTTATATAATTCTAAATACAGAATGGATAAGGAAGAGAAAATTAATATTTACTGACTAAATACTCTGTATCCTATACTGTTGTATACTACCAGCATCATATTTACAAATTTCGATTGCAGGGGAGGAAAGATTGGTAAGTCAGAAATAGTAAAAATGTTATTTAAGTTCCTAGTGGATCTCAACTTGTGGAAGACACGTTCATCTCTGAAAGTTAACATAGTGAATTTTATAATATGTATACGAATCAAACAGCATAGCAGGTGACAGTGAATTCTTGAGAGGTTTCAAATACAGGGGTTCCTTTATGCATATGTTTTAAAGTTAAACACCGATAGAGAATATTTTCCACATTCATATTACTTCTCTGTGTTGCTCTCCATTCTGTGAAGGCCAAAATTGCAACTTGATGCTATTTCGAGGATAGTCCTGGGAAGTTCATTGCCTACTGAGGAAATCAAATTAGGAGGCTAAACTTAGAAAAAAAAGTCTAGAGAAACTCCACATGTTGGGAGCTAAACGTATATTGTTACTCTTTTTATATAATATGATTTCACTTACCCAGATTGCTAATTAATGAAATACTTTGCAGGAGATTTTCTCCAGGTAATCATGTAAATTTGACCATTTATTCATTCAGAAGATCTTAAATTAAAAAATGTTTTGTTTTTTTTTTTAAAGGAAGCTTTAACAAAAAGTAAAACATAATCCCTCCCTTCTTAGTAAAGAGTACAGTGAACACATCCTCACTATATTTTGGTGACACCTTCTGGTTATTTTGACCACCAGCTGTTATGACAGTAAGAGGCCTCGACTAGCTGATGTAGTATGGGTAGCTACACCTTCCTCTAAGAGATTTGCTCCTCTGGTTAGTACTTCACTTTTCTTCTTTAACATGTCTTACCCATTCTCTGCCGTCACTCCTTGACTTTAACCAACTGTCCCATTAGCTGTCTGCCATTTTCTTCTTATTTCGTTCTCTGTTTGGCCTTTAATTTTTTGCAGTCATCTTGTTTCTTTTTCTCCTTGTTTCTATCATTCTCTCTGGTCTTTCCCTAGGAGTTAAGATTCTTGATGCTGCTTTCTGCCCTGGCCTGATGACCACTGGTCAGCAGTGAATGGTGTCTCTCTCTTGTTTAGCCCTCAATAATAAGTCATACGGTATTTTTAGCTTCCCACTGTTTTGGCAACTGTCAAAGGCATGAGATTTTTTTGTTGTTGACTGCTGAATTCATACCAAATTTGAGAAGTTAGAGCAGGCGTTTGATATCTGACTATTAAGCATTGCTATACCAAAAGCAAGCATTCTGGGGCGCCTGGGTGGCTCAGTCGGTTGGTATCTGACTCTTGATTTCAACTCAGGTCATGATCTCATGGTTCGTGAGTTGGAGCCCTTCACCAGGCTCTGTTCTGACATCGTGGAGCTTGCTTGGGATTTCTCTCTCCCTCTATCTCTCCCCATGCCCTATTCTCTCTCTCTCTCTCTCTCTCTCTCAAAATAAATAAATACTAAAAAAAAAAAATCAAGCATTCTTGGCTAATGGCCATTCTACTTTATATTCTTTATGCTGACATTTCTGGGTATTTTAAAGCATAGCCAAATTTGATTGCTATGAACTGTTTCTGCCACCATCCTACAGCCCAGTGAATCTTTACAAAGTTCACGGTCAACAGAGACCATTTTGAATTTTTTTTTTTAACACTTATTTATTTTTGAGACAGAGAGAGACAGAGCATGAACAGGGGAGGGGCAGAGAGAGAGGGAGACACAGAATCTGAAACAGGCTCCAGGCTCTGAGCGGTCAGCACAGAGCCTGACGCGGGGCTCGAACCCACGGACCGTGAGATCATGACCTGAGCCGAAGTCGGACGCCCAACCGACCGAGCCACCCAGGCGCCCCAACAGAGACCATTTTGTACTGCATGCCTTCTTTTACTTAAGAGGTAAATCCTTGAAAAAAATTAAAGGCAAATTATTACCATTTCCATGTTGACTGACATAATTTCAAAGGGCTTATCTTTTGATTTATGATTGATTTATACTTGGCAGTGATTCCAACACAAGTTTTTTTGTTTGTTTGTTTTTGCTTTTTTTTTTTTTTTTTACCTCTCCAATCTCTGTTACATAGTTAATTATCTACAAAATAAACTAAATGCAGGAGAGGAATTACTAGGATGAATCTCCTATTTCTATATTTAGAATGATTTGTAACACTTTAAGGGTTGGAACAATAGTGTTTTTCAGTGAGTAAACCTCACACTGATGAAAAATAAGGTCTTAATCTATCAGGCATTTCTGTTTCCTTTTAACAACAATCAAACTGAAGAGACAAGGTTAATCAGACATAATAGAAGATGGGGGAGAAGGCAAACAAAACATATTCCATTATGAAATATGACATGCACAAAGGGAGATTGGATTAGTTAAATCATGAATAGATTCTGGTATGTATATTTTCTCAATTGAAATGGAGATTTTTCGTAACCATAAAGGAGAGACCTTGGGAAAGGGGGTGTTCTCATTAAGAGAGAAGCGATAACTGAGGTAGAATTTTCCATGTTTTCTGTTATAAAGCCTTTATACATAGCCTCTTTACTTTTTTTCAAATCTCCAAAGAAAGATATGCCTATATAGATATAAATGGGGATACATTTTTGCTTGAAAATACTTATGGGAGGGGCGCCTGGGTGGCGCAGTCGGTTAAGCGTCCGACTTCAGCCAGGTCACGATCTCGCGGTCCGTGAGTTCGAGCCCCGCGTCAGGCTCTGGGCTGATGGCTCGGAGCCTGGAGCCTGTTTCCGATTCTGTGTCTCCCTCTCTCTCTGCCCCTCCCCCGTTCATACTCAATCTCTCTTTTTTCCAAAAAAAAAAAAAAAACGTAAAAAAAAAAAATTTAAAAAAAAAAAAAAAAAAAAAAAAAGAAAATACTTATGGGAACATCTTCAGATTACTACTTATGCTTATTGACTTTACAGTAGTCTTTTTCTCTTAGTTGACAATGACTAATATCAGCTCTTAGGCTCACACTATCATTATTCTGTTAATGTTCAGAATAATACAGTATTTTTAGATCATAGCTCGTCACTTGGATAATATCATGGTTACCCACTTGGATGATCTCAGTGGACCCGTTACAGATGCTGTGTGTACACGTATTATAGATGCAATGGTGTGTCACTGATTTCTTCCTCTTGAGAACTGAGATACTCACTTTCCCAGCTGCCTGGAGTGCTACCTGCAGATAGATGGCATTTGGATCTCTCCTCCTCCAAGCTTACACTCCCATTCTGGGGCAGCCCATTCCGTGGTCCCGTATCTGGTTTGCGTGCGGGCATAAACTTCAGCAGACCCCTGCCTTGATTGAGAGCAGCTCTGACAGCGATCACAGCTCCTCCCATGGAGCTGGCAACTACATCAAACCCAGCTTTCCCTTTTGCCCACATCTGCCTCTGTTTTACATCACACTTGTTCTCCTCAGAGCACTTCCCACTGAAAGGCAGGCAGGCAAACCTCAGAATTTGGTTCCTGGGGAACCTGACCCATCAATAATGTCATTCAGAGTGGGGTTATAGATAATTTTTGGCCTGATTTCAGAGTGTGCTGCAATTTTGGAAGGTCAGTGTATAATATCTCTTCCTTCATTTTTCAGATTCTGAACCAAGGAAGAAATAGATATTAGAGTGAAAACGTAGAAATCAAAATATCAATTTTATTATTGCTGCAGTCAGAACCAGTGGTTGTGGTGTGAATGTCCAGACAAATTCAGCTTCCTGATTCTTCCTGGAATTGAACATTTTTTCACCCCCACCCCTAAACTGCAGACATTTCCCTTTGGCGTGGCAGAGCCAACCCACTAAACCTCTTAATGGATATCTAGATTGGAATGTATCCTTCTCTGGACAGGCTGTGCTCAGAGGGAGAATGAAGGAGGGGCCGAGGTGAGCATGTTCACCTCCTTCTCCAGAGTCTCAGCAATAGGAGAGATGTGTAAGGACGGGGAGTAAATGTTCCCTTCACAAAGAATTATCATAAGTTCTCATGATTTTAGAGTCCAGGTAATACAAATATTTTGTATAAACTTGCTACTTATAAATATTAGTTAATATTACACTAAGAAAAAACAAAATACTTAAACATGTATAAACAACTGATTCATGGCATGTTTTTCTCCTGTTTCTTTTTTTTTTTTTCCTGTTTCTTAAATATGAATCATGTTATTAACAAATACCTCTTGTGCCAACAGTCTGTGTTTATTGTTTTTTGGTATGATTGTCACTTCATACGTCCTCTATCAAAGGGTTTTTTTTAACTATGTTGTTATTGACTATTCATTCTTTTATATCTTCTGATAAGTTTCAAATCCTGTGAGGAAAGGGACTATTTCTGTTTTGTTCATCACTGTATTCTCAGTGCTTAACATTGTACCTGACACACATATATCAAATTTTTGAAACGTGAATGAATCCCTAATGATCTGATCAAGCTCCTGACATAATTTAAAATGATATTTTCACTAGCAAAGTATATTTTTCTCTGAATTTTGAAAACCAAAGACTGGGTAATTAAAGGAGTTTATGGTATGTTTTGTGTTCTGTTGAAGGACCAGCAAAAGCCTTTCCTCTTAAGTCTGAGAATTTGAACTTGAGTTCATTTTTTTAGCTCTTTTCCTGGGAAAAAGATGAAGGTAGTAATGTCAAGTATGTCCCTAGACAACATACTAACGGTAAACACGAGTCCTGATTGCCAACTTGCATTCAAATGTGAGAACGTAAATACTTGGAGTAAGCCATAGGTCTCTGAGTGTGGTGAGCTTTGTACCGTGGCTTCTGCTGTGGGACTCTGGATGCCACGCAGATGAGGATTGACCTGGTGGAAGATAAGGCTTCTGAGACGACGTCATCCTCATGTATCTGAGCTGTACTTGTGCGTGAACTGTGGCAAGACTCCCACTCAAGAAGAACAACTGATGCTGTCCTGTCAGCAAACTGTTGTCCCTGTTCTTATCCTTCTCAGTAGACCGATGCCAGGACTGCTCCGATGATAGCCTTGTGAGACTGCAAATTCAGTTAACCCGGGCAGACTTCTTGGTAGGCACTGCCTACCAGGCAGTTTCAAAACACAAAATGGTGGGATACCTGAAAGATAAATGAAGACACTTGCATAGGCACCATTGGCAAGGATATTTTTAAAACAGCTCACATACTATCCATTTATCAATTCAGTTGAGTGGATTTTAGTATATTCACAGATAGTGTGTAAGTATCAACACAATTGATTGTAGAACATTTTCATCACTTTAAAAAGACACCCCATACCCTTTTGCTACTACCACATGTCCTGATACCCTTCTTTCCCCGATCCTCTGGCAACCACGAATCCATTTTCTGTCTTTGTAGATTAGCCTGTATTTAATATAAATTGAATTGTATAATATGTGGTCTTTTATGACTGGCTTCTTTTACTCAGTAAAAGTAAAAGGTTTCCAAGGTTCATCCTTGTACTTTTATGTTTATGGCTAAATAACATTTCATTGTATATATTGATACGCCACATTTTGTTTATCCGTTGTCGGATGGACATTTGGTTGTTTACCCCTTTTGGCTATTATGAACAGTACTGCTGTGAACACATATGTACAGGCTTTTACATGGACGTATGTTTTTATTTCTCTTAGCTCTGTCTCTAATAGTGGAATTCCTGGTTCATATGATAACTCGGTCTTTAATTGTTTGAGGAGCTGCTGGAGTATTTTTGAAAGTGGCTGCTCCATTTGACACTGCAGTCAACAGAATTTGAAAGTTGTGATTTCTGTGTGTCCTAGCCAACACTTTTTTTTGTCTCACTTTAAAAAAAAAAAAGCATGCAGTGTTATATTACTTTCAGGTGTATAATCTAGTAATTCAACACTCCCATGCATCACCCTATGCTCATCAAGACAAGTGCACTCCTTAACCCCCATCACCTAGTTTACCCTTTTCCTCATTCCTCTCCCCTCTGGTAACCATCAGTTTGTTCTCTATAGTTAAAAGTCTGTTTCTTGGGGCGCCTGGGTGGCGCAGTCGGTTAAGCGTCCGACTTCAGCCAGGTCACGATCTCGCGGTCCGTGAGTTCGAGCCCCGCGTCAGGCTCTGGGCTGATGGCTCGGAGCCTGGAGCCTGTTTCCGATTCTGTGTCTCCCTCTCTCTCTGCCCCTCCCCCGTTCATGCTCTGTCTCTCTCTGTCCCAAAAATAAATAAAAAACGTTGAAAAAAAAATTAAAAAAAAAAAAGTCTGTTTCTTGATTTTCCTCCTTCCCCCCCCCCTTATGTTTGTTTGTTTTGTTTCTTAAATGCCATGTATGAATAAAATCATATGGTATTTGTCTTTCTCTGACTGACTTATTTCAATTAGCATAATACTCTCTGCAAGATTTCCTTCTTTTTTATGGCTAACATTAGCATCTTCTTTATCCATTCATCAGTTGTTGGACACTTGGACTGCATCCATATCTTGGCTATTGTAAATAATGCTACAGTAAACATAGGGGTGCAGCTATCCCTTTTAATTGTTATTCTTGTATTCTTTGGGTAAATACCCAGTAATGTGATTGCTGGATCATAAGGTATTTGTGTTTTTAACTTTTTGAGGAACTTCCATTGTCTCACTTTTTTGATTCTAGCATCATTTTTAAGATTTATTTTTAATTAATTTATTTTTCAATGTTTGTTTATTTTTGAGAGAGAGACAGAGAGACAGAGTGTGACCAGCGGAGGGACAGAGAGAGAGGGAGACACAGTTGATTCTAGCATCTTACTGGGCATGAAGTCATATCTCATTGTGGTTTTGATTTACATTTCCCTGATTACTATGCATATTGAACATCTTTTTATGTGCTTATTGGACATTTGTGTATCTTCTTCGGAGGAATATTGACAAGAAGTTTTGAGAAGCCCTAGATATGGGACAGTTAATAGCCAACACTTCAGTGACACCACATCTGTGATGACTTTTTCAATGCTAGTACTAAGAGAAGCTAGAGAAAAGGAAAAGATGACATTTGAAAGACGTATACTTGCAGGGTGGTTGTGAGGATCCGATTAAGTGACAACAGATATAAAAATATTCAGCTTATAGCAGGTGCTCCAGACATTAGGTTTTATTAGTCAGGCTATCGTATTTGAAAAAATTCAACACCGATCTAAATTTAGAACCTAGAAAACAAAGTATATTAATGATCATGCATCTAAAGAATTAATGAAATTGTTACTTTTGGTTTTAGGGCTGTCTTCGAAATTATTGTAGTAATATATATTTTGGAAAGCTTATGTGAAAAAAAAAACAGTGAACTAAAGTTTTAGAAAAATACAGACCTCCTCATTATCCAAATAGAGAATAATAGAATCTCAATTTTGGAGGGGACCATAAAGATTATTAGTCTAACTACATGTCCAAAACTTTAATCAATCACATTGTTGTTGGATATTTGCAGGTGCTAGTAATACTATCTTAAAGTTTTTTCATGGAATCTGACAAGGTTTACAGCAATTTATGTTCACTGGTCTTTATAAAATAAAAATGTTCAATTGTGATGTAACAGCATTACTGTATATAAAAACCAAATATGACAAAGTATTGATTGTTATTTGTTAGGGAGTTTATTCTGCTATGTTTCAAAATCTGTTATTAAGAGCACTGCATAGAAAATCATTTCTTTCTCATGTAGCTCAAATGTGAGTAATTACTGAAAGCAGCTAACTCATCTGGATGTATACATGTAACATTAGTTGAAAACAATAGTAAGTACTTGCCAAGATAATTAATATAGTGCATAATTATATGGCATCAAAACTGCAAATGGAAAGATTGCAGGTGTGTATTTCCTATGTTATTTTTTTGTTCCTAATCTGACTCACTTTTAAGATTGCTCTCTAAATAGAATTTTTTACTGTTGTAATAAAATTTGAAAGGCACAGCTATTTAGACGAAGATCATCCCATTTTATTATTTTTCTGGATACTAAGTGATTTAAAAATTTTTGACAATATGTCAAATATATACATATATATTTGACAGCGCCCCTACACACATGCTTTGTTGTGTGTGTGTGTGTGTGTGTGTAT
>NC_064810.1:96205224-96271665 GCF_023721935.1 Panthera uncia
CCTTCAGCACCTTTCCCTCTCTCTTCCTCCTCTGGGATACCAATTAAGCGTATATTATTTTTTTTTAGTGTATCACTTAGTTCTCTAATTTTCCCCTCATACTCCTGGATTTTTTTATCTCTCTTTCTTTCAGCTTCCTCTTTCTCCATAACTTTATCTTCTAGTTCACCTATTCTCTCCTCTGCCTCTTCAAGCCGAGCCATCGTGGATTCCATTTTGTTTTGCATTTCGTTTAATGCGTTTTTCAACTCCTCGTGACTGTTCCTTAGTCCCTCGATCTTTGTGGCAAGAGTTTCTCTGCTGTCCTGTATACTGTTTTCAAGCCCAGCGATTAATTTTATGACTATTATTCTAAATTCACTTTCTGTTATATTATTTAAATCCTTTTTGATCAGTTCATTAGCTGTTGTTATTTCCTGGAGATTCTTCTGAGGGGAATTCTTCCGTTTGGTCATTTTGGAGAGTCCCTTGCGTGGTGAGGACCTGCAGTGCACTTCCCCTGTGCTGTGGTGTATAACTGGAGTTAGTGGGCGGGGCCGCAGTCCGACCCGATGTCTGCCCCCAGCCCACCGCTGGGGCCACAGTCAGACTGGTGTGTGCCTTCTCTTCCCCTCTCCTAGGGGCAGGATTCACTGTGGGGTGGCGTGTCCCGTCTGGGCTACTTGCACACTGCCAGGCTTGTGTTGCTGGGGATCTTGCGTATTAGCTGGGGTGGGTAGGTAAGGTGCACGGGGGGTGGAGGGGCAGGCTTAGCTCGCTTCTCCTTAGGTGATCCACTCCAGGAGGAGCCCTGTGGCAGCGGGAGGGAGTCAGATCCGCTGCCGGAGGTTTGGCTCCGCAGAAGCACAGAGTTGGGTGTTTGCGCGGAGCAAGTTCCCCGGCAGGAACTGGTTCCCTTTGGGATTTTGGCTGGGGGATGGGCGGAGGAGATGGCGCTGGCGCCTTTGTTCCCCGCCAAGCTGAGCTCTGCCATCCGGGGGCTCAGCAGCTCTCCCTCCTTTTGTCCTCCAGCCTTCCCGCTTTCTGAGCAGAGCTGTTAACTTATGACCTCCCAGACGCTAAGTCGCGCTTGCTGTCGGAACACAGTCTGTCCGGCCCCTCCGCTTTTGCCAGCCAGACTCGGGGGCTCCGCTTGGCCGGCGAGCCGCCCCTCCGCCCCGGCTCCCTCCCGCCAGTCCGTGGAGCGCGCACCACCTCGCCGCCCTTCCTACCCTCTTCCGTGGGCCTCTAGTCTGCGCTTGACTCCGGAGACTCCCTTCTGCTAATCCTCTGGCGGTTTTCTGGGTTCTTTAGGCAGGTGTAGGTGGAATCTAAGTGATCGGCAGGACGCGTTGTGAGCCCCGCGTCCTCCTACGCCGCCATCTTCCGGAACCTCTCCAGATTAGTTTTATTTGACATTTACTATCAAATAGTAAACCACATTTATTTTTAATTTTTTTAATTGAGATAAAATTGGCATGTGACATCATATTCATTTCAGGTGTAGAAAATAATTCCATTTTTGTATACGCTACAAGTGATCACCACAATAACTTCTCATTTTCACCATGAAATTAACCACCTTCATCCATTTTACCCAACCTTCTTCCTCCTGATAACCACCAGTCTGTTCTCTGTATTTGTGAGCTTTGTTTTATTTTGTTTGTTCATTTGATTGTTTTTTTTTTTTTAGATTCTACATGTAAGTAAAATCATACAGTGTTTGTCTGCCTGACTTATTCACTTAGCATCAAACCCTCAAAGTCCATCCATATTGTCACAAGTAGCAAGATTTCCTTCTTTATGGCTGAGTAGTGTTCCACTGTGTGTGTGTATAATATTACACATATGTATATATATACATATATACATATACATTTATGTACATATATGTGTGTGTATATACCACATCTTCTTTATCCATTAATCGATCAGTAAACACTTAGGTTCCCATCTCTTGGCTATTATATGTAAAGCTGCAATGAATGTGAGGGTGGATATAGCTTTAGAAATTAGTGTTTTCATTTTCTTTGGATGAATACCAAGAAGTGGAATAAATAGCTGGATCCTATGATAGTTATCTTTGTAATTAAAAAAAAAAATTGTTATTCATTTATTTTGAGAGAGAGCGAGGAAGAATCCCAAGCAGACTGAGCTGGCAGCATGGAGCCTGATGCAGGACTTGATCTCACAAACTGCGAGATCATGACGTGGGCAGAAATCAAGAGTTGGACACTTAACCGACTGAGCCATGCTGGTCGGCAATGTAATTTTATAATTTTTAAAGAACACTCTCTCTTTGTAATTTTTAAAGAACCTCCATAAAACAATGTATGAGGATTCCCTTTCTTCTATACCCTCACCAACACTTACTTCTTGTCTTTTTGAGAAGAGCCATTATAACAGATATGAGGTGGTATCTCATTGTGGTTTTGATTTGCATTTCCCTGATGATGAGTGATGTTGAATATCTTTTCATGTGCCTGTTAGCCATCTATATGTTTTTTAAAAAGTATCTATTTAGATCTTCCGCCTACTTTTTACCCGGTTCTTTTTTTTTTTTTTTTTTCTACTGAGTTTTTTATTTTTTTTAGATATTAATCTCTTACTTTATATGTGCTTTGCAAATATTTCCTCCCATTCAGAAGGTTGCCTTTTCATTTTGCTGATAGTGCCCTTTGCTGTGCAAAAGTTTTTAGTTTGGTTTAGTTCCACTTATATACTTTTGCTTTAAAAAAATTTTTTTTAATATTTATTTTTGAGAGAGAGAGAGAGAGAATGGAGAGGAGAGGGCAAAGAGAGATGGAGACACAGAACCCGAAACAGGCTCCATGCTCTAAGCTGTCATCATGGAGCCTGATGCTGGGCTCAAACTTATGAGCCATGAGATCATAACCTGAGCCATAGTCAGATGCTTAACCAACTGAGCCACCCAGGTGCCCCTTTACTTTTGTTTTTGTTGCTTTTGCTTTTGGAGTCATATCCAAAAATTCAAAACCAAGACAGGTGTCAAAGAGTTTACTGCTTGTGTTTTCTCTTAGGACTTCTAGGAGTTTTGTGGCTGGGTCTTATTTTTAATCTACTTTGTGTTACTTTTTGTGTATATGGTAAGGTAATGGTGTAGTTTCATTCTTTTGCATATGGCTGTACAGTTTTCCCAACATCATTTATTAAAAAGACTGTCCTTTCCCCATTGTATATTCTTGACTTCGTTTTATAAATTATTGACCATATATGTGGGACTTTATTTCTGGGCTCTCTCCTTTTTATTTGATCTACAAGTCAGTTTGTTTGTTTTAATTTTTAAATATTTATTTTTGAGAGAGAGAGAGAGAGAGGGGCAGACTGCAAGTGGATGAGGGGCAGAGAGAGAGAGGGAGACACAGAATTCAGAAGCAGGCTCCAGGCTCTGAGCTGTTGGCACAGAGCCTGACGTGGAGCTCAAACCACAAACTGTGAGATCATGACCTGAACTGAAGTCAGTCACTTAACTGACTGAGCCACCCAGGCGCCCCTACAAGTCTGTTTTATGCCAATACCATACTGTTCTGATTAGTGTGGCTTTGTAGTTTGTTTGAAGTCAGAGAGCATTATGTCTCCAACTTTGTTCTTTTTTTTAAGAATGCTTTGGTAAATCACGAATCTTTGATGTTCAGGGTCTTTTGTTGTTCCATGTGAATTCTAGAATTATTTATTCTAATTCTGGGAAAAATATCTTTGGTATTTTGATGGGGATTGCATTGAGTCTGTAGATTACTTTGGGTAGTGTGGACATTTTGACAATGTTAATTCTTTCAATCCAAGCACAGAATATCTTTTCATTTATTTGTGTCTTCTCAGTTTCTTTCATCAGTGTTTACAGTTCTCAGTGTACAGTTCTTTCACTTCCTTAGTATAAATTTATTTCTAAGTATTTTTTTCATTTTGGCGCAATTCATTTTGGTATAAAAGGGATTGATTTCTTAATTTCTCTTTATGATAGTTTATTATTAGTGTAGAACCACAACAGATTTCTGTATATTGATTTTGTATCTTATTCCTTTCCTAAATTCATTTATTAGCTCTAACAGTTTCTTGGTGGAGTCTTTAGGGTTTTCTATATATAGTACGGTGTCATCTGTAGATAGTGATCATTTTACTTCTTCCTTTCCAATTTGGTAGCCTTTTATTTCTTTTTCTTGCCTAATGCTGTGACTAGGATTTCCAGTGATATGCTGAATATATGTGGTGAGAATGAGCATGTTTGTCTTGTTTCCAATCTTGTTTTCCAAGAAAAGCTGAAAGCTTTTCTTCTAAGACTGGAAAGATAATCTTATTTCAATTTTCATTCACCATTGAGTATGATGTCAGTTGTGGGTTTGTCATGTATGATCTTAATTTTGTTGACATACTTTCTTTCTACATCCACCTTGTTGATAGTTTTTATTATAAATGGATGTTGAATTTTGTAAAGTACTTTTTTTGCATCTATTGAGAAGATTATAATTTTTATCCTTCATTTTGTTAATGCAGTGAGTCATGGTAACTGATTTGCAGATATTGAATCATTCTTGCATCCCTGGAATAATTCCCACTTGATCATGTTATATGATCCTTTTAATATGTTGTTGGATTTGGTTTGATAATATTTTGTTGAGAAATTTTGCATCTATGTTCATCAGGGATATTGGACTGTAATTTTCTTTTTTTGTGGTGTCCCTGTTTGGTTTTGATATCAGGATAATGCTTGCCTTATGAAATGAATTTGGAAGTACTCCTTCCTCTTCAATAATTTGGAAGAGATTGAGAAGGATAGCTATTAAATCTTTTTTTGAATGTTTGGTAGAGCTTACCAGTGAAACCATCTGGTCATAGACTTTTGTTTGTTGGGAGTGTTTTAAATTACTGATTCAATCTCTTTATTCTGGTAATCTGTTACGATTTTCTATTTCTTTATGATTAATCTTTTTTTAAATAAAATGTTTATTAGTTTTGAGAGAGAGAGAGAGAGAGAGCAAGTGGGGGAGGGACAGAGAGAGAGGGGGACAGAGGATGCAAAGTGGGCTCCACACTGACAGCAGCCAGCCTGATGTGGGGCTCTAACTCATGAACTGTGAGATCATCACCCGAGCTAAAATCCGACAATTGACTGAGCTACTCAGGAGCCCCTCTTCATGATTAATCTTGGAAGATTATATGTTTCTAGGAATTTATCCATTTCCTCTATGTTGTCCAATTTATTAGTGTAAATTGTTCATCGTGTTCTCTTATGATCCTTTGTATTTCTGTGATATCAGTTGTATCTTCTCTTTCATTTCTTATTTATTTGAGTCCTTTTTTTTCATTGGTGATTTTTAGCTAGAGGTCTGCCAATTTTTTATATTTCCAACAAACCAGCTTTTAGTTTCGTTGATCTTTTCAATAGTTTTTCTTCTCCCTATCCATTTGTTTCTGTTCTGATCTTTGTTATTTTCTCCATTCTACCAACTTTGGGCTGCTTTTGTTCTTTTTCTGATTCTTTTGGGCATAAAGTTAGATTGTTTATTTTATATTTTTCTTTTTTCTCGAGGCATGCCTGTATCACTATGAACTTTTGTCTTGGAACACTTTTTATGTATCATAGATCTCGGAATATCATTTCAGTTTTCATTTTTCTCAAGGTATTTCTGAGTTTCTCTTTGATTTTTATCATTGTCCCATCAGTTCAGTAACATGTTTTTAAATCTCTATATTTGTGACTTCTCCAGTTTTTTCTTGTAATTGATTTCGAGTTTTATACCATTTGGGTGGAAAAATGCTTGGTATGATTTCAGTCTTCTTGAATTTGTGAGACTGGTTTTGTGGCCTAACATGTGATCTATCCTGGAGAATGTTCCATGTGCACTTGAGAAGAATGTTTATTCTGCTGCTGTTGGATAGAATGTTCTGTGTATATCTGTTGTCTATCTTGTCTAACGTTTCATTTAAGGCTAAGGTTTCCTTATTGATTTTCTATCTGGATGACCTATCCACTGGTGTAAGTGGGGTATATTTCATCACTGTCAATTTCTTCCTTTAGGTTATTAATACCTGCTTTATATATTTAGGTACTTCTATGTTGGGTATATAAATACTTACAAATATTCTCTTGTTGGAATGTCCCCTTTTTTTTATGTAATGCCTTTATCTATTATTAGACTTTTTAAAGTCTGTTTTGTCTGATATAACTATAGCTACACCAGCTTTTATTTTTCATTTCCATTTACATGGAATGTCTTTTTCTATCCCTTCACTTTCAGTTTGTATATGTTGTTAGTTCTGAGGTAAGTGTCTTATAGACACATATAGATGGGTCTTTTTTTTTTAATCCATTCAATCATTCTATGTTTTTTGGTTGGAGAATTTGGCCCATTTACATTAGAATGATTATTGATAAGTATGTGCTTATTGATATTTTGTTGTTCTTTGGCTGTTTTTCTAGTTTCTCTCTGTTCCTTTCTTCTTCTATTGCTTTCTTCTCTTGTGTTTTGATGACTTTCTTTAGTGTTATGTTTAGCTTCCTTGTTCATTATCTGTTTTATATCTACTATAGATTTTTGCTTTCTGCTTTTTGAACTGCTACTTTTGCATTGGGTCTTAGGGTGAGTCTCCATGCAAGCCCTTTAAGAGTGGACTTTCTGTTCCCATAACCTTTTGGGTCTCCTGGATGTAAGCCCCATTGATTTTCAGAGCCAGACATTTTAGGGGCCCATCTCTCTGGCTCTGAAAAACAATGGGGCTTACATCCAGAAGACCCAGGGTTTGAGATGCCTGATGTGGGATATGAACCCTGTTACTCCTCAGGGAAAAACTCCATAGTTGGGAGATGTCTCCCGATTGTGGGTCTGCATGCCAAGGATGAGGATGTTGGCAACACTGCATCTCTGTTCCGACTACTTGTGTCATTGTGGCCCTTTTATCCTCTGTTTAGCTAGTTTTCAGGTCTTTTTGGTGGGAATTGATCTATACGTAGCTCTAGATTTGGTGTGTCCATGGGAGGAGGGGTGAATTCAGGATCTTCCTAGACAGCCATCTTGAACTGCTGTCTCAGTAAACTGCATTTATAATTAGGAGCATGTGTCCCGGTCCTCATTTCTCTTTGTTCTCTCTTTATGAGTCAGGGAGGAATGATAATACATGAATCTTTGATTAGCAAAATTTGTGGTTTTCATTAAACTTTTAGAGGAAAAGTAAATCTAGGGGTCCTTTAAGTTCTACTTAAAGTAGAATAAGCAAGAAGTTCCACTTAAATGATGCTGGAATAAGCAATACATTTCAGCCACATGAATTTCACACTTCCAGAATTTGATTTTTATCTTGCTTGCAATACGCAGATTTTTTATACCATTGATATTTTTGTCCCACTCATGCAAATACCATATCTGTTTTTAGAAATATGATGAGCAGAACTGTATTTAAAACATGATTCTGTTGTGAGTTTCCCCCTTGCAACATTCTTTCACCCTGTAAATATTTAGTTTTCTCCTGTATCTTCGTGTATTTATATGGGAACTTCTACTCAAATTGTTCTTCTTTTCCGGTTTCTACTATATGGAAATTCCTATCACTTGCTTCTCTGTCTTTCTAGTTGCCCTAAAGTTAACTTTCTTTTGATCCTAACACTAGATGAAAGCTTTGATGAAATCATTTGTGGATGTTTTCTTCTTTGACTTTCATAGAGAATTCATAGTTGGCTCTATGGTAAAGCCTATATTTTTAGGGAACAAACTTGAACTAAGACAATCTGTAAAGACGGATTCACCAGAGAAGCAAAATAACACTTTTTTTGTAAGAATAGAAGATATATTTTAGTGAGGTGGAAGAATTGAGAGAAAAAAGCTCATCTTTTTCATTTTTGTTTAATGGATTAGGACATCCAAGCTTAGTGTAATTTTCATAAGTAAATTTTTACTTTGCAAAAGTATTTTTACTATTTTTACTAAATTTAATGGATTTACTACATATTTTCATAGATCCATGATTTTCTGAGGAATTTATCTCTTGTTGTAGTTACTAGTCCCTCCTTTCTATGTAGCTCCCAACTCAAAATGATGTAATCTGATTTGTTATTTTTGACTTTAGGAGATCCTTATACTGTCATCACGAATGTGTTTGAAGAGAAATATGATGGCAAAATAACCTGTAGAAGTTTCTTTGGATAAATAAATCTTAGGCAAACATTTTTATGATTTTTAATGAAAAAGTTTATTTTACTACAAATTATATTCAGTGTACATGCACTTCTGCCATAATATATGATTTCTGAAAAACTTTCCATTATGGAAAATTGCCCACTTAACTTCAGGAAAAATTAGGGTTAGGGGAAGGCCACTCAAATCCTATGAGATTTTGTAACCAGAGCCCTAGCAAAAACAGTTAACGATACCACTGACACATATACGTCGTGGACTTGTGCTTCCTTCTCTGTGATGAAGATCCTAGTAGCAATCCACTTCTAACAGAGATCATTTTCATCAAAATGGACAAATCTGACTCAAATTGTTGCCTCCTTAATAATCCATTGTTTTAAATCAGTGGGAGCATCTTTATAGCTTCTTTATCTGCACTCATGTTTTTCTTTTTTTCAGATAGCTTTACTTAGTGGGATGCATGGTTGTTAAAGCCATTAAAATAATTCTTCACACAGGGGAGGCTTTATATAGATTTTTCAGCTTTTTTCTTAAGGTCTTCCTATACTGCTTAGGTTTTGGCTTTAATTGTGAGACCGCTTGACCATGATTGTCTCAAAACAGTAATGTGCTGGAAAAAAAAACTTAAGAATCAATAAAACTCCATAGTTATACTGACATCATTCCCCTATTTACCATTTGAGTATGAGGTAATTCACATCAAAGGAACCAGAACAAGTTGTACTTGGGAAAATATTGCTGATTTGGGAGGAAATTGTTTTCTCAAAAGCCAGGTCAAAGAAAAAGCTATATATGTAATATGATATATAGCATATACAATTTTTAAATTCCTTTAGTGCATAATTTTGTCTTTCTGAAATAATTTAATGGTTAAAAGGTATCCAACTTCCACCTCTATTCCACGGTCACTGCAACCAATGAATTCATAATGGTTCTTAAGTTCTGCTTAACACAACATTTTCTCTGTTTGTATGTGTGCATCTCTATAACTACATGCCTACCAAATACAAATGAAATAACAGGCTTTAATAAAAGCCTGTGGTTGCAATAAATCTCTTCTACAATTTTGCAACTGGAAAATCAATGGAAGTTAACACCATGAAAACAGACATTCCAGCATTTTTTTCCCCCAAACTGAGGAAGTAACATAGGTCTACATTATAGGTGAATTTCTTTGAGCTGATACTGCTGGATCACATAAGGAGGCATGGATATGTCAACATGATCATTAATATTTATTGCTGGATGGCCAGGGTTTGGGATGATGATGGTACTTAAGAGTTTTGAAGCACTGACACTACCATAAAGTATATCATTTTTCTAACTAAACTAAAACTTTTACTCTTAGACGTAAACTTCTACAAGGTGCCATCCATTCCAAAATGCTATAAAATATCAACCCTCTTTACTTTTGATTAATGATACATTGTCAGAGTGATGAATTCTTCTACAGTGTAATTTGAAAGATAATATCATTCTAGGGAGAAAAAAGTTCAGGTGAGAATTTAGAACAGTTACCAGATGAAATCCTACCATCACACAGTGTAGTGAAGGATTGGGGGGTGGGGATCTGGAAATGCTGGCAGTAAATCACATTCTTTGGCTTTAGTTTAAGCTTCTATCCTACAGTGAGATATGTGATTTACTATGCGCCCTGAAGGCTGTTTTGGTTTTATTTTTAAACATTTTTAGCATGTAGAAAAGTTACACAGGTAATTTTATTCATTTCAGTCCCCCCCTTTCCTGTTGCTACCTATTAGTACTGTTATGTATAAATTTTAATATTTAGAGGATGGAAATACAATTATCTTTGAGCTTTAAAATTTGATGATATCTTATTAATAGATATGGTACAGGGTTTGATACTTAATATGCATAGTTCTCTATTTTTCATATTTTGTTGCAATAACTTTACCTTTTGTTCGTTGGTTACTTATTAAGATGATATTTGTTATATTAGTAAGTGAAAGGTAATGTGTTTTGTGTTGCAAATCTAGATGTAACCTTCTAAGCAGAGACAAAAGACTGCAGGGATATAGACCAAACTGTTAATAGTGGTTACCTCTGTGAAGTACTACTCATTAACTGGAAGAAATGTCTGTTTATTACGTTGAAATTATTTTCTTAATTTTTTAAGTTTATTTATTTTGAGAGAGAGAAAGAGCTTGCATACCCACAAGCAGAGGAGGGACAGAGAGAGAGAGAGGGAGAGAGAGGATCCCAAGCAGGCTCCACACTGCTGCAAGCATCCACCATGGACTTGATCCCATGAACCATGAGATCATGACCTGAGCTGAAATCTAGAGTCAGATGCTTAACCAACTGAGCCACACAGGCACCCGTGTTTATTACTTGTTAATATGGTGGCATTATGATTTCTTTTTACTGGGATTCTGTAATTAAAAAAAATGTTGCTAATTGAATGCTAGGTCTGTGTTAGCTATTTCTCGATGGGGATGTTCTTGAGTATTTGGGGCAGGAACTTGTTTTCTTGAGCTCCACCATCCCTCAGATTTCAGAGTACTGATTGAACCTGGTTATCGCCGATTAAATAGTAGTAATGCTCTCCAGTGAGCATGAAAACCCAAACACCTCCCCACATTTTCAGATTTTCTTGCCGCAGTCAGGAAGCACTGATCCTTAGTTAGATTTCCTTGCACTAGCTTTGGCAACAAAGAATTTTTCCTGTTGTTAAAGGCCTCACAGATGCATGGGAGTAGGGGTGACGCAGCTGAGTGATACTAAGAACCAGGACTAGAAATTAGAAAGCTGTTGAGAGCCAAGGCACACTTCTTCTTCCACTTTATTTTTTTCCTGTGTATCTACTTTATTCTTTTTTTATAATTAACAAGTTGTGAATTAGATAAGAGAATGTCAGTGACAGAACAAATGTTGCTTCGTTGATTCCAAATCTAAATTTTCATGAACTCAGTGAAGACTAAGTGGTTACTCCTTGTTCAATGAACCGTGGCCCAGAGGACAGAAATATGTTGAGTAATTTGTGTCTCCCATGGTGGGGCCGGTGGGGATGAGCACCACTGTGGGTCAGGGAGAAATGACCATGGAAGGGGACATTACTTGAAATTGAGTATTCACTTTAATACAAGTCTCTGCTGCAGTTAGACATAGTGATGCAGAAAGCTACTTGTTCACTGATTTATTTTTTAGTCCAAACTCCTTTTATTGAGGTTTAATTTACATACTATCAAATTCACATTGCAAGTGTGCATAATTAAAAAAACGTTTATTTATTTTTGAGAAAAAGAGCATGAGCAGGAGAGGGGCAGAGAGAGGGAGACACAGAATCTGAGGCAGACTCCAGGCTCTGAGCTGTCAGCACAGAGCCAGAAGTGGGGCTCGAACTCATGAACCATGAAATTATGACCTGAGCCAAAGTCAGATGCTTAACTGACTGAGCCACCCAGGCACCCCCCCTAGTGTATACTTTTTAAAGTAAATTTATAAACCTGTGCAACAATCACCACAATTGAGTTTTAGAACATTTCCATCACAACAAAAAAATCTCCTGGTGCTTTTTTGCAATCAACACTTGCTCCTACTTCTAGCCCAAGGCAACTACAGATCTGCTTTCTGTTGGTATAGATTTATCTTTTCTAGAAATTTCATAAAAGTGGAATCATTTCTATGTAATCTTTTGTGTCTGCCTTTTTTTTTTTACTTAGCATAAAGTTCTTCTATATTATTGCATTTTCATTGTAGGAGTTTATTCCTTTTTAATGCTAAATAATATTCTGTTGTGTGGATATATCATATTTTGTTTATCCAGTCATCAACTGATAGATATATAGATTGTTTAGGCTTTTGATGTTTCAAAGTTTGGGCTAAAACATAAAAGGAGTTTGGTCTAAAAAATAAAGCAATAGGCAAGCAGCTTACTGAATCACCATAGAATAATGCTGTTATGAATATTTATTTGTGTACAGATCTTTGTGTAGATTGTTTTCATTGCTCTTAAATATCTGGGAGCAGAATTGTTGACTTCCAAAATAAGTATTTGTTAACTTTTTAAGGAAATTCCAAACTATCTTCTAAAATATCTGTAACATTTTACATTTCCCGCCAGCAACTTATTAGCATTTCATATTCTCCACATCCTCACCAAAACTTGGTATTGTCAGTGTTTTGCATTACAGCTATTCTAGTATGTGTCTAATGCCATCTCATTGTGGTTCTAATTATACTTCTTTAATGACTAATGATATTGAACATCTTTGCATTTGCTTATTAGCCTTCTATATGTCTTTGATGAAAAGATTATTCCAATCTTTTGGCCATTTTATTTATTTTTTGTTAAATGTATATGTATTTTGAGAGAGAGAGAGAGAGAGAAAGGGAGAGAGTGTGAGTGGGGGAGGGGCAGAGAGAGAGTTAGAGAATCTCAAGCAGGTTCTGCATTGCAGTGCAGAGCCCGACTGGGGCTCCATCCCACGAACCATGAGATCATGATCTGAGCTGATACCAAGAGTCGGACACTTAACCAACTGAGCCACCCGGGCACCCCTTGGCCATTTAAAAATTGCCTGGTTTGTCTTTGTGATAGTGAGATTTAAGTGTTCTTTATACATTCTGGATGTAGGTCTTTATCAGATATACGATTTTCAAATATTTTCTTCTAGTCTATGGCTTGACTTTTTAAATGCATATTAAAAATATTAATTCTATATTTTTTGCATTTCCATGTGCATTTTAGAATAATATTGTCAATTTTAGGATAAGAGTGTCAATTATTACACACACACACACACACACACACACACACACACACAAACCAAATGCAAAACCTGAAAGAATTTTGATACAGAATGTATGGTGTCCACAGATCACGTTTGTTTTGACAAAGCCTTAATTTATCAATTGTTTATTTTATGGATCATGTTTTAAGTGCCACCTTGAAAAATTTTGCCTAAAATGTTTCTCCTGTATTTTCTTCCATGAGTTTTATAGCCCTAGCCCTTGGATTTAGGTCTATGATACATTTTCTTTTGTATTTGGTATGAGGTAGAAGTCTAAATTCATATTTATGCCTATGGCTATCTAATTGTCATAGCACCATTTGTTAAAAAGACTGCCGTTTCCCACTGAAGTGCCTTGACATCTTTATTAAAAATCAATTGAACATAAGGGCTTATTCCTTGACTCTATATTCTGTTCTTTTGATCTATTTGCCTAGCCTTATGCCAATACTGCACTCTTGATTACTGTTGCTTTATAAGAAGCTTTAAGATTAGGTGATATAAGTTTTCCAACTTTGTTCTTGTTTCAAATTATTTTGGCTATTCTAGATCCTCTATGTTTCATATACATTTAAAAAATTTTAATTATAAAATATACATGAAAATATTTACCGTCTTAATCAATATTAAGTATATATAGTTCAGTATGTTCACATTATTGTGCAATCTTCAGAAGTTTCTAATCTTGCAAAACTGAAACTCTATACCCATTAAACATTTTACTTTGTATTAATTTGACTACTCTAGAATCTAATATAAGTGTAGTTATCGAATATTTTTCTTTTGGTATCTGGCTTATTTCATTTGGCATAATTTCCTCAAAGTTCATTTACATCGTGGCATGTGTCACTTTTTCTTTTTTTTCTTTAAAGATGAGTAATATTTCACTGTGTGTGTGTATATATATATATCTATATACACACACCATGTTTTGTTTATATATTCATGCATTGATGGATGCTCTCATTGCTTCTACCTCTTGGCTCCTGTGAATAGTTCTTCTATGAGCATGTGAATGCAGACACTTCTTTTGAGACCCCACTTTTCATTATTTTGAATATGTATCTAGAAATGGCTTTGGTAGTTATGTTAAGCCCATTTTTAATTTTTTGAGGAAATTTCATTTTTTTAATAGCAGCTAAACTATTTTACAATCCCATTAATAGTGCACAAGGATTCTAATTTCTCCATATGCTTATCAACACTTGTTATCCTTTGTTTTCTTGTAGTAGCCATCCTAATGGGTATGAGATGATATGTCATTGTGTCCATATACATGAGAGGGTAGGCTTATCAAGTGTTGAAAAGTGATATCCTGGGGCGCCTGGGTGGCTCAGTCGGTTGAGCTTCCGACTTCGGCTCAAGTCATGATCTCACAGTCCGTGAGTTCGAGCCCCGCGTCGGGCTCTGTGCTGACTGCTCAGAGCCTGGAGCCTGCTTCCGATTCTGTGTCTCCCTCTCTCTGACCCTCCCCCGTTCATACTCTGTCCTCTCTCTGTCTCAAAAATAAATAAACGTTAAAAAAAAAAATTAAAAAAAAAAAAAAAAGAGATATCCTGATGGGATTTTGTTAAAGATTTTGTGTGGTATACAGATTGATTTGGAAAAGATTACCATCTTAACAATATTGAGTCTTTCAGTCTATAACATTATTTTGTTCCATTATTTACATCTTATTTAATTTTTCTCATCAGTGTTTTATACTTTTTAGTGTCAAAGCGATATACATTTTTTGTTAAACATTTTCTTAAGTCTTTTATTCTTTTGGATATTACTATGTATAGTTCTTTCTTAATTCTATTTTTGGGTTGTTCATTGCTGGTATATATAAATAAAATTGATTTTTGAATATTGGTCTTGAATCTTGTGACCTTAATAAACTCACTTATTATAGTAGCTTTTTTTTGATACCTTAGGATTTTCTACATATGGAGAATTCATATTCTCTACAAATAAAATAGTTTTAATTCTTCCTTTTTAATCTAGAAGTTTTTATATTTATTTTTTCTTATCTTCTTGTGTTAGCTAGAATAACCAGTAAAATGTTAAATAGAAGTGGCAGGTGTTCACATCCTGGCCTTGTTCCTGATTAACGGCAAAACATTTAGTCTTTTCCGTTGATTGTGATGTTAGCTGTAGGTTTTTCATAGATGCTCTTTCCAATTTGAGGAAGTCCTTTTGTATTTTCTGTTTCTCCCCATTTTCATCGTCCCAACATTTATCATGGTTTTTTTTCTTTTATTGATATGGCTTTTACAATACTTGATTTTTAGATATTAAGATTGCATTACTGGATATAATTTCACTTGGTCATGACTCATAACTTATGTATTTGTGGATCAGATTTGCAAATGTTTTGTGAAGGAACTTTGCATCTATGATCATATGGAGATTAGTCTGTAGTTTTAGTGTCCTGAAATGTGGTCGTCTACTTTGGCATTATGTTACGTTAGCCTCATTAAATGAGTTAGAATTATTTCTTCCTCTTTTTTCCTGAAAGTGTTTGTGTTAGATTGGTGTAATTTCTCCCTTAAATATTGAACAAACTTTACCAGTGAAACAATCTGAGTCTGGGATTTTTCTCTCATGGGAAGATTTTGAATTATTACTTTCTTTACCTTATTCAATTCTGATTTCCTGTTATTTAGTGAGTCAATTTTGGTGATTTCTGTTTCTCATGGAATTTATCCAGTAGATCTAAGTTGTCTAATTTATTGGCATGAGATTTTTAGATTCCTCTAACTTCTGTAGGTCTGGAATGATGTTCTTTCTTTCATTATTGATTTTGTTAATTTGTATTTTACTCTTTTTTGTTAGTTTAGCTAAAAGTTTATACATATTCAAGTCTTTTTAACAAACTCAATTTTAGTTTTATTGATTTTTTTAAATTTTGTTATATTTCATTTATTCTGATCTTTATTTTCTGATTCCCACCTACTTTTGGACTTTTTTCTTTCATTTTTTTTCCTACTT
The DNA here is from genome assembly GCF_023721935.1 of Panthera uncia. Lineage (NCBI taxonomy): Eukaryota > Metazoa > Chordata > Mammalia > Carnivora > Felidae > Panthera > Panthera uncia. Next base: position 96,221,078 of record NC_064810.1, read on the forward strand.
TCTTGAGTGAGGATTAGATTTAGACTATTGATTTTATGCCTTCCTCCTTTCCAAAACAAACATTTGAAGCTATAAATTTCACATTAACCACTACTTTAACTGTATCTTATATATTTGATATGTTTAATTTCTAATCAATTTAAGGTTCTTTCTTTTCAGGTTATTTTCTAATATCCCTTGTGATTTATTTTTTATTGTAAGGTTATTTAGAAGCAAGTTGTTCAATTTCTAACTATTTTGTGATTTCCCAAAGTTATTTGTTGCTAATTTCTAATTTTTTGTTGTTGTTGTTGTTGAGGTCAGAGAACATACTTTGTATGACTTCAGTTCTTATGAATTTATTAATACTGGTCTCTTCTAAAGAATGTCCCATTTGAACTTGAAAAGAATTAATATTCTGATATTGTGAAGTCAAGGGTTCTTTCAATGTCTCTTAGGTTAAGTTACTTCACGGTGGTATTCAAGTTTTTATATCCTTACTGATTTTCTGCCTAGCTATTTCATTAATTTCTGAGGAGGGGGTTTGAAGTTTCTAATTGGACTTTTTAACTGGCTTTGTCTCTTTTTAGTTGTATCTGCTATTCCTTTATGTATTTGGGGGCTCTGTTGTTACGTATATAACTGTTGTAGATATAATTGATCATAAATATAACTGTAGCTTCCTGTTTTGTTGACTTTTATTATTATAAAATATCCCTCTGTGCTATTGCATTTTTTGTTTTATTAATATAGACTCTCCAGCTCTCTTATGATTCTTAATTTCAAAGTATATATTTTCCATCTTTTTACTTCATTTATTTATTTTTAATTTTATTTTTTTAAATTTACATCCAAATTAGTTAGCATATAGTGCAACAATGATTTCAGGAGTAGATTCCATAATGCCCATTACCCATTTAGCCCATCCCCCTCCCACAACCCCCCCAGTAATCCTCTGTTTGTTCTCCATATTTTCCATCTTTTTAGTTTTAACCTATTTGTCTTTGAATCTAACTAAAGTCAGGCTCTTATCAATGGAATATAGTTGGGTCTTCTACTTTTTTCCTACCAAGTCTGACAATGTTGGTCTCTATTGGTGTGTTTAGTCCATTCACATTCAATATAATTATGATGTCATTAAATTTACATCTTCCATGTTGTTATTTGTTTTTTATATGCCTTTGTCTTTTTTGTTCCTTTTTCCCTTACTACTTTCTTTTGTGTTAAAGATATTTTTATTGTGCCATTGAAATTACTTTTTTGAGTGTGTGTGGGTGTGTGCATGTATGTGTGTCCATGTGTTTACTTATCTAGTGGCTGTTCTGGGTATCACACTATATGACACTACTTCATGTTAATACTAACTTTGGTAAAATATTGGAACCTGACTCTATTTGTAGCTCTATTTTCTCTCCATTTCTTTGTGTGGGTTATATATTATATATTAATGTTACAAGTCCACAATATAGTGTCAAAGTTACTGCTGCATGTTACTTTATGTATTTAAAAGAAGTTAAAAAGAGGAAAAAGGAAATATTTAAATACGTTTTATATTTACCCATATATTTGCGTTTCTGGAGATCCGTCTTCTGTTAGATTTAATACCTTTCAGCCTTAAAACCTTTATTTATTATTTCTTATAAGGCACATATGCTTGTAATGAATTATCTCTTACTTTGCCTATTTGGGAACGTCTTTATATTTACTTTCATTTTTAAAGGACAGCTTTCCTGAATATAGAATAACTTTTGGCAGTTTTTTCCTTTCAGCACTTTGTGTCATTCTACTGCTTTTTGCTCTCCCATTTTTTTCAGATGCAAAAATCAGTTTGTTATTCATATTTATGTGCTCATATATGTGATAAGTAATTTTTCTCATTCCTTTCAAGATTTTCTGTTTATCTTTGGCTTCCCATAATTTAGTTATGATGTGTCTTGGTGTGGATCTCTTTATATTTACCTTTCTTAGGGCTTGTTGAGTTTCTTGGATTTTTAAGGTAATAGTTTGTATCATATATGAGAAGTTTGTGACAATCATTTTTTCATATATATACATTTTTTTTCTCATTTCTCTCTCCCTGATACACTCACTAAATATATGTTGGATGATTGATGCTGCCCTGTAGGTCTGTAAGACCCCATAGGTCTTTAATCTTTTACTTTTTGCTTTTCAAATTAGATAGTTTATCTCTATCTTTCTTCAAGTACATTGAATTTTTCTTCTTCCTTTTCAAATCTTTTGTTTCTCTATTTAGGTCATAGTTAAAAATTTTTATTTGGTTCTTTTTTATGATTTCCATTTCTTGAGTAGCCCTAATATACAGCTTTCTCATTTTCAGAATCATCCCACTAAATGTTTGACTGGTCCATTTCCCACCCTAACTGGGACTAACGCCTCAGGCTGTCAGAGCTGTAGGTTCATTTATAACCAGATTTGCTGGCTCATTGATAATGCCACTGTAATTTTAAGATTCTGCCCTCTGCCAGGAATCAAGCATGTTTCCTGTTTAGCAAGGCCAGTCTGGCCCTGGTAACATTGACCAACTTGGGAAGGGAGATACAAGATAGGAGCGACCCCATGTAAAGAAGATCCTTGGTATTCTCCAGTAATGTCATAGTAGTTCTTCTTGAGAAAATACTTTTCAACTTGGTGTTTGCTTTTGGTTGATTTCAGAGCCCTGAAGCAGTTTTTTAAAAAAAATTATCCAGTTTAACATTTGTCTTATGGGGATAGACTTATTTACTGACCTCTTCACTATACCATAGTCATAAAGTCCCACTTCTGCCTACTGAATTGGATAGAGATTGTTTTCTGGATGTTTGAGCTATTTCTCTTACTTACAGAGAAGTGGTATATTGTGATCTAGATAAAATGGTAGCAATCATTTGAATGCATTACTTTGTGTCATCACTCTCCTAGGTGATTTTCATACAGGATGTATATTTTTCACAACAGTTCTGCAAGGTAAATATTGTCTTTGTTTTATAGGTACAGAACACTCAGGCTTAGAGAGGTAAATGATTCTCCCTTTTGTGCTATTATTAACAGTGCCATTGATTTTGCCTGTGTTGACATTGACTTAGAAAGCTTGAGTATATGGAAGGAATGTTCAAATAGAACTTTTAGGCACTTTTATCTCAGTAAGTCAGCAAAATTTGATTCAACCAACATTTCTCAAGTACTTAACCAGCGTCAAGCAATGTTCTAGTTGCAAAGTGTGAAGAATAGGGCCGCAGGGAGAAGAATCAAAAGAAGGCAATATAAAGCATGGTATATAAGGCAGGATAAGACATGGTCCCCTGTCTCAAGGAATTCACAATCACAAAAGGGAGGACAGATGTATTCAACCAATTGTAACACAACTGAGGGTAACTATTCTAACACAATGATTATTAAGCCTTAATGAGCATTCAAGTTGCATATTAAATGGCAGGTTCTGATTCAGTGATCCTGAGTGGTACCTGAGATTTTGTATTTTCAGCAAGTTTCCAGTTGATGGTGATGCTGCTGATTTATAGATTACACACTGAGGAACAAAGTTCTAGTACTGATGTGCGGAAGGAATTATAAGGGCACATAGAAAATATATAAATTCTGCTGCTGTTAGTTGAGGAAGAAAACTTGTTTCAAAGAGATTAAATAATTTGCCCTTCTGAACTATTTTTTATAATGCCATTAATATACATTGCAACTGGATGACATTTGATCTGGACCTAAAATGCTAAATAGAATTATAATAGGAAAGCTAGCTTTTCCAAGGAGAGAGGAAAATTTTGGCAAGACATAGAAGTAATATATTTATGTGTGTTTTTTAATAGGAAACACTTAAAAATTTTATCTTTCCCTTTCCTTCCTTCTTTCCTTCCTTGCTTCCTTCTTTCCTTCCTTCCTTCCTTCCTTCCACTAGCTGAAACAGAATATCCATTTAGGAGTAGTTTCCAAATATGAAGCTACGTATTAGGGTAATGCTTGCTGAAGTAGAAGAGCCCAATCTCAGTGGCTTAAAAGAGTAAAAGTTTAATTTTACTCACCTAGAGTTCAACACGGATGTTCCTACAACATCTCATTTTAAACATCCCCTCCCTCTGGTTTTGGGGACTTTAATATGTAGCACAACCGTCTTAGATGTGTTACTTCCAACATCACTGTAATCCGTTTACGAAGCTTGCTGAACAGTAAAAGGGGTACTTTCTTACTGCCTTGCCACTGGAAATGAAATTCATCACTACTTCTTGCATTCTGTTAAGCTATCACAGAGTTCCACCCAGAGTCAAAGGGAGAATCTATGTTTGTGGAGAGATGTATCTAGTAGTTAGTTGTAGATTCTTCTCTAGAGTATGTATGGGAGACTAATCTGGGTAAAGGAAGTTGAAAATCATTAACATATATATGATATATTTTTCTGATACTTAGGAAGTCATAAGTATTATAAAATGGTATGTTATAGCACTATGGTAAATTTCTAATGTTAATGATGTTGTTAAATTTTATGCCTCTTAAGAGATAGATGTTTTATAGGATAAAATTACCCAATAATTTTACTCTTCTAGAGTGAAAATTACTTTTCATTTTGTTGTTTGTAAGTTTTGTTTTTGCAAAGTTCACATGGCTCCCCACAAGTAAAGAAGAATCTGTTTTTGCCTTGAGTTTCCTAGTGCTTAGCAAAACATGAAAATAAGTAAGCAGAATAAGTTAGAAACAAAAACTATAAACAATCTAATACCTGCATAAGCAACTATGTATAGATTTATAGTGTTTTTTTAAGTTAAAAAATTTGTTTTTAAATGTTTTATTTATTTCTGAGAGAGAGAGAGAGAGAGAGAGAGAGAGAGAGAGAGAGAAAGAGAGATTCCAAAGCAGGCTCCATGCTTTGAGCTGTCAGTGCAGAGCCTGATGTGGGGCTTGACCTCGTAAACTGTGAGATCATGACCTGGGCCTAAGTCAGTTGGCCCAACCAGCTGAGCCACCCAGGCACCCCTGGAATTATAGTTTTTTTTAAAGGAAGGAAAAATGTTCATATCTATTGAGAACTATTAATATATTGTAAGTCTCAGGAATTCAAAAATAAAACACATTATCTGTGTTAGTGTAATTTAGAAGAGAGAAGGAGGCTGGAAGAAGACCTTGGTTCTAACTCAAGCTCCAATATTTTGTATCCATTTGGCTTTAACATAATCATTATGAGCTTGAATTTCCTTGTCTATGTAATAGGGATCATATCTGTTCCCTTTCTGTGCATATTTAAAGAATAAGAAAGATGACATATACCACTCTAATAACTGAGAAAATAATATTTATATTTATTCATTCATTCATTCATTCTTTAAATCTTTATTTTTGAGAGAGGGAGAGACAATGAGAGTGGGGGAGGAACAGAGAGAGAGGGAGACACAGAATCCAAAGGCGGCTCCAGGCTCTGAGCTGTCAGCACAGAGCCCAATGCTGGGGTCAGACTCACAAACCGTGAGATCATGATCTGAGCCGAAGTTGGATGCTTACTGACTGAGCCACCCAGGCCCCTCTGAGAAAAGTAATATTTAAATGTAAGTTACTCTAGGAAAGAAAATTCCCATTTGTTGGCATTTTATTTTTACCAAATTAGCAGAACTTTAAGATAATCAATTGTAGCACTTTATTTTATTAATTATCCATGATGTTAATCTTATTTTTTATCAGTAAATTTAAAAATGAAATATTTTTTTGTGTGTTCCATTTCAGAGTCCCTTAATATCCTACCTGAAAATGTTATAGCAATTAATCGAAACATTAATAGCAGGATTCGTTTTAGGACAGGAATAATCTTTGTTTTGTGTTAATATATTTGGATAATTCTGTGTTGATAATTTTTTATAAAATCAATACTATTGTTTTTACTACTTTTAAGAATGTGTAAAATGAAAACTAGACATTCTAATCATCTTTGAAATCAATAGATCTCTATTCTAGGGAATTTAAAATCAGACTTATAAGGGATTACACCTTTTTAAAAAAATTGTTAAAATACAGATATTTCTGTAAGGGTAAAGCATTACCATTTTTGAATTTCTTTTAAAAATAAGGATTATATAGATCTGTATAGGCTTCTTGATGATCATTGGGAAAATTTGGAGCAGATGCCACAGGTATTTATACATCTCTCTGTGTGTGTGTGTGTGTGTGTGTGTGTGTGTGTGTGTGTGTGTGTGTATCATAGATCACTTTGGTCATTTTCTTTTTTTAATGTTTACTTATTGAGAGAGAGAGAGAGAGAGAGAGAGAGAGAGAGAGAGAGAGAGAGACTGCATACATATACATGCAAGTGGTAGAGGGACAGATGGAGAGGGGAAGAGAGAATCTCAAGCAGGCTCTGCACTATCAGCACAGAGCCCAATGCGGGGCTTGATCTCATGGATAGTGAGATCATGACCTGAGCTGAAATCAAGAGTTTGACACGTAACTGACTGAGCAGGCTACTGCCCTCACAGTAGTCATTTTTCATATATAATTCATTAATTCAGTGTGAAATAACACTAATTAATTTTATCGTAAGTGATTTATTCCAGAATGAGATTGCAGTGAATTTTAACAGATCTAAAAAGGTCATAACTGGAAAGTTTCAGTGTAATCTTAGTTATTTAAATAGGTAACTAGATGAAAATTTAAAAATAGGAATATTTCCATGGAAAGGTACAAAATAATTATTTCTAATCCTTGCTGAAGTTATTCTCTGTCTTGAGGACATTTGCTAATGGAGTAAGACCTATTGCTTGGTTTTCTAATACCAGGTTTTCAGAGAGCCTCATCCTGGTGAAAAGTAATATTTTTACTGGCAGTTGTTTGGTTCAAGCTCAGATGGGATCCAGAATCCTGCAGACTCTTTGGGCAGACCAGGGTAGTTGCTGATAAGAGAACTCTCAGAGACTAGGGTCTTTCCAAGAGTTGTCTGTTCCTTTTCAGTTACTCTGAAAGCATGTGGAAAGGTTTCTTTTTAATCTTTTTCTCAATTATATATTTTATTCTGCAATTCTTCCTCTCCCTCCTCCCACCACCTCATTTTTACTGTATGTTATATGCCAGGCACTGTGATCACCATAGAAATATTTAAGGGAACCGCTTTTGCGGGCGAAGAGAGGACAGAGACTCCATACAAATATTTAAGAAGACGTTATTTTTTCCTTTTGTGAACTTATGTGGTATGATGTAATAGATAAATATCAAAAGGTGATGTAAAATCAGTATTGTGTGAGCTGGTAGAGATCTACTTTGGGTATGAAGAGGGTACAGAGGATGGGCACCTCACACAGCCAGAGGGAAGAAGGCAAGGCAAGGTTCCTGGACCTTGAGAATAACTTGGGATGAATCTAGAAGGAGAAGTAGGAGTCTGCCAGGTAAAGAAGATGGTAGAGGAGAGAAGGCCTCCTTGGTAAGGAAAACTCATGAGCAAAGATATGATATGAGGAACAACTTGGAGTTTACTAGGGAACCTGCAGATAGAGGCACTTCCTGATGTGCACTTTTGAATACCTAATACTTGCTAAAGATGTTTTATCAACAAGGGATGCTCATTACTGCTTATTCAGGCTCCTATTAGATTAGCTATATTTAGTTCTTTAGCTATGTTGTGCACAAAATAGCACACCTATCTATTTGGGGTTGGCCTAGGGGAAAGGCTATGAGTCATTAGAATTATACACACCTGGGGCCATTTCCCAGCTCACCATGCCACCCACTCACCATGTGACCAGTCCTAAATTATTTAAATCATCAGAGCTTTTATTCCTCTACCTTTAAAACAGAGGCAAAAATAGTTATGCTTCAGAGTTGATGTGAGGATTAAATGACATGTTTTTAAGATCCTCAGGGTAATAAGAGCACAAACTAGCCCCTCAATAGATGGCAGTTATCACTATTATATTGGATGATATCAATATTAATTTGTGTTTTGAAATATTAAATGTATTGAATTTTACTAATCCTAGAATAATAAAAATATGATTTAATGTATCTAAGTTACTTAGGCTGACGTATTAGTCTTTTAAGTCATATTTTGCTCCTTTTTTAACAGGCAAAATCTCAAATATTATCCAATGTATTGGATGTTGCCCATCGGTTTATCAAGGATATTAATCCAGATGAACAGAAAGGGGAGAATAATTCTGTAAAAGAGATTAGTAAAAGTCAGCATAAACCCAGATCTCTTCCTCTGCAGGGGAGCAATTCTGAGGTAAGCTAAGTAAAATATAGTAGACATTTTCATGTCATACATGATCATGGAGACTGTCAGTTATAGACGTAGCTAGAGCTATGGAGTTTTGCAGATTATTTTACCACATTGTTATTTAATGTTTGAATTTGTTTCTTTTTACAAATGAAAAATATCTTGACTGTAAAAATCCTTTTAAGGGGACTACTTTGATTCCACTGAATAGTGATTTTTTTTTATGAATGATTCTTTGACCATGTTGCTTTCTGGGCATTTCCACCATGTCAGGAAATGAATATTTGGGAGAAACACACACACACACAAAATGCAATATAACAATTTTATTGTAGTCAGGATTTCAGAGAGGCTAAAAATACAAAACATTGCCAAGTTTTAGATGACAGGCAATTTATACTTATTTACAATTGGATTCATGCCAATTTCTTAGTCATTATTCAGATTGGCTACTGATCCCATGATGTACTAGGTAAGTTTTCATCAGCTCAGTTCTGTATTTTATATTAGACTTGTATTGATTCTTTAGAGAAACAAGCTTCCTCAAACTTGAATCTCTGTAATTATCCTCACTCTTATAGATGCCACTCACCTTTGTTTCCACTGTAGTTCAGAAATAGTGAGAAACTTGGTGAAAGTCACCCATCTGTTACTTGGTGATAGAGTCAGGCTTGAACTTCAGTTTGTTGAGTTCCAAACCCATGCCTACAGAACATGAAAGAAAACATGCGTTATGCTAGTAGGACCTCTCTCCCAACAAAGAAACAGTGTTTGAACTGTCCAGGAAAGTAGGTGTTTTTACATCGATTTTACTTTCTAGTAGACCTGTCACAGGTGATTGTGAAGAATCACTGAACAAGTTTTAGCTTCATTATTATAACAGTAATGTGTTGAGGACTGACTATGTGCCAGGTACTGTTCTATATATTTTACATGTATTCTCTATTTCTCGCTCTCTCTTTTAATTTTTTAATGTTTATTTTTGAGAGAGAGAGAGTGTGTGTGAGCAGGGGAGGGAAAGAGAAAGAGGGAGACACAGAATCAGAAGCAGGCTCCAGGTTCTGAGCTGTCAGCACAGAGCCCAACTCAGAGTTCGAACCCATGAACTGTGAGATTGTGACCTGAGCCGAAGTGAGATGCTTAACTGACTGAGCCCCTCAGGTATTCTCTCTTTTTGTCCTTTCTTAATTTTTCTTTCTTTTTTTTTTTTAATCAGATGAGAAAATAGTGACAAAGATCAGTTTTTATAAATTGCCTAAGTTCCATTGATAGTGGAACTTAGATTTAAATTTAGGCTGTCTCCAAATTACTTGCTTTTAGCCACTACACAGAGGCTGTGGTTTTGAGGGTTTCTCCTTCATGCCTGCCATTTTATCTAATTTATCTTCTCAACAAAAATGGTGATAAATGAACAGCTAACAACCTTACACTAGTCATTGTGCTTAATATTTTAATTTATCCAATAATCACAATAATCATATAAGTTTTCCATTATTATTTCCCCATTTAATGGACGACAGAGGCAGAGAGGAACTAAGTATCTAGCCCTACTAGAAAGCTTACTCCTCTTGTCCCCATAGGTGATGTATATGCTATGAAGGTCTTCCACTTCTTGTCCTAACTTAAAAGCTGTCAATTCAATGATTTTATCCAGATGTGTACATTAGAATTAGCTGGAAAAACGTTAAAGAAACACACATGACCAAGGTCAGCCCCTTTTTGGGTGGGTCCAGAGGTGTGGTTTTAACAACTGCTCAGTAATCGTGATGTGAGTACTTCTGGTTGGACGTCACTACTCTCAAGCCTTGGGTGTGCAGCTGGACTCGGTGCACACACTGAAGAGATAATTCCTTTATGTGCTTGATGCCCTTCTGGGCCAAAGAACAGTGGTTCTCTAGCTATAACAAACATCAGAAGCACTGGGGGAGTTTGTTAAAATGTGGTCTTTCATCTAGAAAGTGGGGATAGTATAACATATCTTGCAGGGATATCATGTGGCTTAGAGGGATAATGAATACACAGCACTGGGTTCCATGTGCTCTTTCAAATTTCCTAGTCTCTTCAGAACTGGGCAGAGTCGTGTTGGGCTCTGAGTGCAAGTGGCATAGGGCAGTTCTGGGCTCAAACATTTATTTATTTTTATTTTTTACATTTATTTATTTATTTATTTATTTATTTATTTTTGAGAGACAGAGAGAGACAGAGCACAAGTGGGGGAGGGGCAGAGAGAGGGGGACACAGAGTCCGAAGCAGGCTCCAGGCTCCGAGCTGCCAGCACAGAGCCTGACGCGGGGCTCGAACTCACAAACCGGGAGCTCATGACCTGAGCCGAAGTTGGACACTCAACCTACGGAGCCACCCAGGTACCCTGGGCTCAAACATTTAAAAGCCAATGTCCAATCCTCTGACTTTTGTTATCCTGCCACTACTGTGAGGAACCCAAGTATTCCGAAGGCTTAGCTGTAAAATAAAAATGTCTTATGTCTCCAATTCATTGGTTGGAAAGGAGCTGCCCTGGAGACTTCCTGGAATCACTGCATATTTAAACCATTTTGTAGGAAGCACTGAGATTTCAGGGTTTCTTCATTAGTGCAGTACAAATACATACACTCACATACTGGTTACTGGATTCTCACTTCTAAAATTCAATATTTTCTTTTTTTACATTTTTTAATGTTTATTTTTGAGAGAGAGAGAGCGAGCGAGCAGGGGAGGGGTGGAGAGAGAGAGGGAGACACAGAATCGGAAGCAGGTTGCAGGCTCTGAGCTGTCAGCACAGAGCCTGACGTGGACTAGAACCCACGAACCGCGAGATCATGACCTGAGCCAAAGTCAGAAGCTTAACAAACGGAGCCACCCAGGTGTCCCTAAAATTCATTATCTTCACACTAAATTTACCTCGCCTCTGAAACCTATATAGATGTCACCATGGGTGACAGCATATCTTCTAGCTTTCCAGGTGAGCCAAGAGCTCTGATCTTCTGTAGTCCCTTTTCTTCTTCCTCTGCATGTCCAGTTGGTTACCATGTCTCATATAGTTTAGCATCTAAAAGCTGTCTTGAATATTTGGTTACTTCGAAGTATCCTCATTTCTATTCCAAATACTGAAATTAGCTTTTTCTTGAAGTGCAATAGGCTTATAACGTGGAAAATGGATTTCATTCTCTCCCTTTCTAGAAGTCAATAATGATTCCAATTTTGTTTTTATGTATTTCTTTACACAAATATTAATATGTTAGACACTGCTCTGAAAATATACTTTCTACACTTAACAATGTGATTTTTTTTATATAGGTACATTCTATAGCCTTCTCATTCCATATAGTGGTTACAAAACACCCCATTTATTAGATATTAAAATGACTTTAAAATCTAAAAATTTAAATTTTAAAATTTTAAATTAAAATATATAATTTCCACTGACCAACATTTATGCTATTTGGGTTTTTTGCCAGAGCAAACTATAGCATAAAGAATAATTTTGAAAAATACTGTTTTGCACATGTGTGTGCGTGTTTGTGTGTGTATCCATATGATAAAATCCTGAAATTCCTAGTTGAAGAGGGTCATACATTTGTAATGTTGATAGATATTACCAATTAGCTGTAACATTTTAACTGGTTCCCTTGCATCCAAACTCACTAATCCTTAATTTCTCTTTCTGCCACACTACTGTGTAGGACTCTTCTGTGGCTTTGTGTTTTCATTATGTGTAAGTCTAATTTCCTCTGTCTGGCAGCAGGATCCTTTACGATCTGCCCCAGAGTACATTTTACACTTTATATTTACTCATATCTTAATTTTTACTATTGCAGTGAAAACTGCTAACAATTCCATGCCACTGTGCTGTTTGACTCCATGTTTTAGCATATATACCATTTCCTGTCTCTGGAATACTATCCCTGCCACCTTTTGCCTGTAAAAATCGTGTTTATCTGAATTAAATACCCATTTCTAGCACCTGTTTCTATTGTGGACTTTTTAACCTGTGTTTCTGTGGCCAGGAGCTGGCACAGTGTCTTCAGACTCCCAGATGCTTTTTGTTAATATTTAAAATTTTGGACACATATTTAATACTCTTTTCTCAATTATACTCTAGCAGTCTTCCCGTTTATTTTGCAATTAAGGGGTGAACATAGAGGATTCTACTTTTGTATCTAGAAGATACACAATGGAGATTTAGTAGTTTGCTCAGTGTAGGTAAATCCACGTTGCTAATTCAGCATCGGTGTGGACTTTATTTTGCTTTATTTTCTTAATTTGGCTGTTTTCTCTGATTGACTGGATAACTGCCAAATGCTGCCTTTATTTTCTTCTGTGTGTTCACAGAGGATCTCTATTTTGTACGGAATTCACCCTTTCCTCATCATTATGCTAAGAAGCATGCAATGTTTCATATACATTAATTAATTTGTTCGTTCATTCAACTGACTTTTAATGAGCATCTATTTCGTGCCAGGCACTGTTCTTGGCACTGAAGAAAAAGACAAAGGGCTGGATCTCATTACATTCTAATGGGAAGAGACAGACAATAAATAAACATACAGAGTAAATTCACACAGAGATGCTGTTGGGAGAAAAATATAGCAAATAAGGGAATTGAAACTGGGGGACACCAAGGGGGTATATTTGTAGGGTCATCACCTATTCTCTGAGTAGGTGACAGCTGAACAGAGACCAGCTGAAATGAGTGCAATGGCTATGTGAAAATATGAAGTATCATTCCAAGTGTTAGATATGGCTAGGGCAGGCCCCTCAAGCAGAGTGTGCTTCATGGGCTCCAGGAGCTGCAGGAATGTAAATTTGGCTACAGCCCAGTGGAATGAAGTAGGAATTGAAGGAAGTGAAGTAAAAACAAACAAACAAACAAACAAACAAACAAGGGTTATGAGGTCCCTATGGTCTTGTAGGTCCTAGTAGGAGGCTTCATAAGAGTTTCATAGAGTCATTGGAAGGTTTTGAACATAGGAGTGACATGATCAGATTCACATATTAAAAAAAAAAACTGCTCTAGGGGCGCCTGGGTGGCTCTGCTCAGGTCATGATCTCACAACTTGAAGGCTCGTGGGCTCGAGCCCTGCGTCTGGCTCTGTGCTGACAGATCAGAGCCTGGAGCCTGCTTCCGATTCTGTGTCTCCCTCTCTTTCTCTGCTCCCCCCCTGCTCACGCTCTGTCTCTCTCTCTGTCTCTCTCTCAAAAATAAATAAGCATTAAAAAAATCTCTCTCTCCTGTGAAGGGGTTGCAGAGAGCAGATTGGAGGAGTAGAGGAGTGAGATTCATGGCTATGCCGCCTTCCAGGGAGAACACTGGTAAATGACATGATGATAAATCCTCAGTTGAAAGCTCTAGTTTTTAACAATTTTTGAAGAGACCATTTATAATTGCTGATACAGTTTTAAAGAAATCAGTAAAGCATATAAATAAGTACAAATTAAAAACATTCCATTTTAAGTTTAAAAGTAATCTATGATTCAAAATGCCTGATAATTAACGCTGCCTGTATTTTAAGATACAGAAAATTTAGTAAAACACACTTAGATGGACTTTTAATTGGTTTAGGTAGACGTTCCAACCACAAAAAGAGCAGAATGTTCAAATCCAAGAGATAGGCTCCTGTGTGAAGGGTCATTTGATGAAGAGGCTTCTTCCCAGTCCTTTCAGGAAGCTTTAAATCAATGGAGAACTGGACACCATGATGACAACGAGAGTCAGAACTTACGTGCGGCAAAAGCAGGTACAGCTATTTTTATAAAATGAATGTTCTAAAATAAAGCTGAGTTTGTTTTATTTATCTCCATTCTCTGTGAGTATAACTGCAGTGTTCAAAAACTATTAGAACTGGGATAACAGTTCGATATAACTCCTTAAAGGAGTATTCACGGTACAACCAGCGGTTAGTGGTTTAATATTTATGGAACCCTGACCTGAGCACTGGGGAGATTTGCATTTGTTTCCTGTGTAAATTCAGACTGTCAGATGAGTGGAGAATTGAATGCTTTCAGCTCCCCAACTCCTGGAAGAAAGTTTTGTCAGGACAACCGTTCCTTTATTGAGCTGTAATTATACATAAAACAAGAGGATCTGTGAGATAAAGAAGTAAATAACTTTTTTTATATGTGTCTTGAAAAAATATATTTCAAGAATTCCTATAAACTTAAGATTTATCTTATTTCTTTTCTGTTTGAGGGGATATTTCTTGTTTTTATTTTTCCTTGATGATTTTTGCACCCACATTCTAGATATCGAAAATTGGATGACTGAGGTGCATACTGTCTCTGCTTTACATTTCCTGATGTCTCTTGAGGAACATCATACTTTTAAGAGTATTTGGTTTATTAATTTTATTACTCAGAATCTTATAGAGACTTCTAATAGCTTTTCACTGAAAATAAAATGTTAGGTAATAAATTTCAATCAGCTTTCCTCTTCATTGACAGTATCCAATTTTATTATTTTTATTTCATTTTTTTTTCAGGGCAGGAATTCTCCTGATTATTCATTCTTTATGTCAAGGTATCACATACCACCTTCCAATTAGAATTGGAGTTTTTGCTGAGTAATGTTCTCCTTGAAATATTTTTCCCCACACTTGTTCATGCTACATCAATTTTGTTAATATTTCCAAGATTTTATTTATATACTCTCTTTGTAGCATGTACCTTAATATAACTTTCATTGCCTATGTTATTTTATGTGCTTCTTATATGAACTTTCATATTTTGATGTATTTTTAACTTTTCTACTCTGAAAGGGACTAAGTCTTCTATAAACGTACCTTTCTGATTGTCTACTTTGAAAGACATAGAGCTTAAAATAATAAAAGGACTGATCTGATAAATCAGATAAGGTCAAAGAAGAAAAAAAATTTCATAGTGGATATAACTACATTATAAGAATAATATAATGATTATTTTAAATGATTTGGTTAGAACAAAAAGTTAACCAAGAAGAAAGTGAAAATAACCCAATCCAACCATCTAGAGATAATCAATGTTAACATGTTGTTACATATTTTTCAATAGACGCAGTGGCACAAACACACACAAGTATAAATGGGGTGACACTATATATGTTACTTGTAACTTTTTTGCTTAGATTCTGTCACGGATGACTTTACATATAAATGCAATTATACATCAATTATAATTGTAACTGTTGTATAATATTCTGTATGCCATTATGTATTTAATCAGAATTTTTTTTGATGGATATTTTGTTTCTGATTCTCACTATTGTAAAATAAGTTATGATCACCATATCGGCTATTCATTTACTTGTACAGTTACCTTAAAATAAATTTATAAATGCAGAAATGTTGTGTCAGTGGTTGCTCAGGAGAAATCATTAAGATGAGGACTTTTGTTGATAGAAGTGATTTTTTTTTTGCCCCAGAGTATTATATATGACTATGTGTTTATTATATGTATATGCTTATAAATGCTTTTCTTTTTCCAAGACATTAAATGGATACAGAAAAATAAATATTTACAAAATTTGTATAGCTTATGGAGAAAAACAAAGCAGTAAGCACCATTCTTTCTCTTCTTTTCTCCTAAGAGATTGTTACTGATCTGGATTGAGTATTTCTTCTTCTTCTTTTTTTTTTAATTTCCTCATGGTTTACTGCATATGTGTATCTCTAAACAATATATTGTTAAATTTGGATGTAGCAAGCAGAAAGCTAGTATATGTATTCTTTTGCACCTTGTTTATTTCACTCACTATTATTTACTGAGATTTATCCTTGAAGATGTGCATAGTTGTATTTTATTCATTTTTACTATTTGATAGTTTTCTTTTATATGCAAATACCACTATTTGTTTAAATGTTGATGGTTTGGGGAGTTGATTCCCATTTTTCCATTACAAACAATGCCGTTATGGATATTTTTGTACAGGTCTCCTGCTATGCATGTGCACACATTTCTAGGATGTCTGGTCCTGGGATTGAAATAGGTGGGTCATGGGATGTATATGTCTTCGACTATACTAGATAAAACTGAATTATTTACCAAAGGTTTTATATTGGCTTATACTTCCCTGCAGTATTTAAGAGGTTTGGTTGCCTCCTGTTATCATCAACACTTTGTCAGATTTTTAAATTTTTGTTGGTCCGTTAGAGATAAAATGGTATATTTACTCTGTGTAACTCAATACAAGTGTTATTGAGAATCTATTTATATGCTTCTTGGCCATTTAGCTTAGTAACACGTTTTGAATTCCCAAGTTTTCTAGTTATTTCTGTTATTGATTACTAACTTGAATTCATTTTATGTGAACTCCCAAGGCTCATTTCCTTCAGTGTGTGGAAGGCATGTTCTTACAGTGGCCTAGAAGGTTCAATGTAATCTGAAGTCCATTATCTCTGTGATCTCACTTCCTGTTACTCCCATCCTGGCTTACTCTGTTTCAGCTCCACTGGCTGCCTGGCTGTTCCTCAAACACCTCATCAAACACATCAAAACATATGTTCACCTTAAGAGTTTGGCACTGTCTATTGAGAAAAACACCCAACATCCCGCTAATATGAACAAAGGGGAATCTCACACAAATTCTCACAAAAGGTAGCTAGAGAACCATGAAACGAGGGAGCAAACCAAAACCTAAGTTACGTATGTGGCACTTTTCAAGGGAGATGAGTTTCATAGATCCATGTGTTCTAGATTTGTTTGCTATAGGCAATTCTAAACAATGGCTATCCTGTTAAATGCATTAAACAGATAATATTCTCCATACATATCATTAATCTATTTGCCGGGTGCCCCGTTCTTAACATCTTAACAAGCAAACTAACCCTGGTCACCCACCATCTTTATTTCCTGGGAATGTACCGTTGATAATGGGAGAAGGGTGAATCCCAGGCCAGATGCTATACCTTCTTCCTACTCATCACCTGACAGATCTAGGGGATCATCTCTCAAGCACAGTGGCTCTTCTCTATGACTAAACAAATAAACAAAAAAGCGAGTCCTCATTTTTAGTTTCAGCTATCCTGTCAAGAAATACTTTGTTTTGCCCTGGAAAGGGGGACCTGTAGTGGAGGGATCTCCTTTTGTTCATGTCCTTAACTTCTTTTCTTTCAGTTTAGTGCATTCTGATGGTGTTTCTCAGAATTTCCTCCGATTGCTTTCTTCAACACAGCTCTACTTTGTGGGGAGAATAGGGACAGTGTGACTTACATTCTTTTGGTTTATTTCTCTTGCTGGTATTAGGCTATTTCTGGAAGCTATTCACTAAAGGCTATGGTATGAGGTTGGGACTGTTCTCTAGTTTCAGTCTTCAAAAATAATTTTTCCCATCCTTACTACTTCTCTTTCTTCTCCTCCAACAGGATGGTCAGTTTGGAGAGATGGGTAGTATCTAAGAGGGTGGAAAGACTGGTAATCCTGGATTTATACTGCTTTATTTCCCAAAAAGCTCCATCAGTTTTAAATATCTCTGAATAATGGTTTTAATTTAGTAGTACTTCAGAAACATCTTAAGCATCTGGAAGTGAATTGCCATGGAGATATAAATTCATGAGGACAGTTGTCTCCTCCAGGTGCCATTCTGAGTTATTTATTTTCCATTTCCCATAATGTGTAAATATTATTGTCAGTGGCTATGATACATACCTTTATGTGTGTGTGCATTTATAGAATATATAATGAATCTGCTTGTATTTATCTTTATCATTTAAAATAATTAGTTGCTTTTAAAAATGTTATGAATCATAAGATTCTTTCATTTCAAGGGATTATTGAAGAAAAGTGTCTATACAGTCCTTTAATAAATTGCTAACATTTAATACTTGTGCATTTATTAAGCCTAGAACTATTGATTACATAGATAAATATCAAAGCATATTTGCTTTAAAATTGGTGACTGGTATATCTTGAGAGACATGGTAATTTATAGACAAGTTTACATTAATTTTGCACATTATACTTATTTTTATAGACTCATTGGGAGAATGTGAAGTACAAACTAATCTGAAAATTTGGAGAGAACCACTCAATATTGAATTTAAAGAAGACAGTCTTTCGTATATGGAAAAATTATGGCTTAAAAAACACAGAAGGTATTTTCTGAAATTTTGCATTATTAATAAGAAATATAAAAGCTGTTTATGTTCCTGGCTTGTGTGACATGCTTTTTTGTAGCAGTTTTATATGTGTGCTTCACATTTGCATAAATAAATTTAAAGCAATATTAAATCCCTATGAAGCTTCTACTGTTCTAATAAGGATTTAAATTTTATTTATGTATGTGATGTATCATTCATTTAGAGTTTGCTATAAAAAATACAAATGTGTATGTGAGAAAAAGACACAAATATGGTATAGAATTTAAGAATAATAGCAAAAATAATGCAATAAATGAAAGATTACTTTGAAAAGGTATTGCTCTCATTTTTTACATTAGCATAGACTTGTGAGGCTCTATTTTTCAGAATCTACTTTTAATTATACCTTTAATATTATAGTGTTATTAACAGTATTCAATTATTTTACTCAAAGAGTATATCATTACCTGTGACATTTCATAAATTGTTTAAAAGTCAAGCTATTAAATATTGGACTAAAATTATTACTAATTATATGTTAGAGTCATTCATAGTTGTTTTATGGTCGTATAAGATCTGTATTGGGAGGTACCTTTAAAGGCTCACTTTGCCCTATAGTAGTACTGTTCACACTTCATTGTGCCGATGAATCACCTGCCGACTGTGGCAAGATACAGATTCTTCTTCTGTAGGTCTGGGTGGGGCCTGGCACTCTGCATTTCTGAATTTCTAACAGCTCTCAGCTGATATTTGTGTAGGTAATTCTGCATTTTGAGGAGCAAGGTGTTGGAGGACCAGTCTAGAATGTACCTGAGGAGGGGTCATTAAGCCCTTGCTTCACCTTCATTCATACAAAACTATCTCCTGGAATGGCCCATTCCATTTTTGGAACATTCTGCCTGTTGTAGTATCTCCTAGTGAGCTGTAATTTGTTTCTGACTGGTTTCTAAACGTGGTCTCAATTCTACCAATTAAGCCAATACAGAGCAACTTGAATTCCTCCTCTCCGTGGCATTCCTTCAGATTTTTGAAATCAGCCCTCATGTCTTCCTTGAAGTTTCTGTTTGACAGGTTAATATATGCCCCCCATGCCCCTTTAACTGTTTTTCATGTGGCAATTTTTTAAAAAATTTATTTCGAAATAGGGCATACAGAAGAGTTGTAAAACAGTATGAAGATTTCCCACATATCATTCATTCAGCTTCCCATAATGGCAACATCTTACATATCCATAGTGCACGTATCAAATCCAATAAATTAACGTTGGTACAATATTATTAGCTAAACTACGGACTTCATTTGGATTTCACCAGTTTTTCTACTGTTGTCCTTATTCTACTTCAGGATCCAATCCAGGATCTCACATTGCCTTTTTTGTCATAGCTCCTTATCCATTATAGTTCCTCAGTCTTTTCTTGTCTTTCAAGACCCTGACATTTTTAAAGAGTACTTGCCAGATTTTTTATAGAATATACTCAACTTGGGTCTATCTGATGCCTTTTCATAATTAGATTGAGGTTATGCATTTTGAGGAAGAATAACACAGAGAGGATGTGCCCTTCTCAGTGTGGTATCACGGGATCATGCTGTCAGTGCATCTTATTACCAGGATGTTAACCCTGAGCCCATGGTTAACGTGGTGCTCACTGAATTGCTCCGCTGCACACTCCTTCTTTTCCTTTTTTAATTAAGGTCTTGGGCTGTTATACAGAATACCATAGACCAGGTAGCTTATAAACACAAACACTCATTTTTCAGTGTTTAAGGCTGGAAATTCCAAGATAAAGGTGCCAGCAGATGCAGTATCTGGAGAGAGACAGCTCCCTGGTTCATAGATGGCCATCTTCTCACTGTGTCCTCACATGGCAGAAGGGACAAGGGGTCTCTTTCAGATCTCTTTTACAAGGGTGCTAATCCCATTCATAAGGGCTCTGTCCGTATGACCTGATCACCTCCCAAAGGCCCACCTCCTGATACCATCACTTTGGAGTTAGGGTTACAACACTTGAAACATTCAGAACAGAGCTTTCTGCCCTGGCCCCAACAAGGTTCATGAACTTCTCATATGCAAAATATGTTCATTCCATTCTAAGAGCCCCAGATTTTCACTTATTGTAGCATCATCTCAAGTCTAAAGTTCATAGTCTCATCTAAATATCATCTAAGTCAGATATGAGTGAGTTTCAATGTATTATTCATTCTGAGGCAAATTGTTCTCTAACTATGAAATTATGAAATCAAACACGTTATTTGCTTCTAAAGTACAATGGTGGGACAGGCATAGGATAGATATTTCCATTCCAAATGAGAGAAATAGGAAAGAAGAAAGGAGTAGCAGATTCTAAGCAAGTCTAAAACCCAATAAAGCAAATTCTATTTAACCTTAAGTCTTGAGAATTAGCCTCTCCATTGATGCTCTGCACTCCAGGGCCCACTGAGATAGAGGTCCCACCTTCCAGGCACACTAGAGCAGGGGTCCTGCCTTTCACACACACTGAGGCAGTGCCCCCACAGCTTTACTAGGCAAGGCTGGGACCCCAAGGCTCTGGGTGGCTTTGCCCCCATGGCTTTGGGTGGCCCCATTTCTATGATGGTTCTGTGTGGGGTCACATGCTTGTGACTTTCTTGGGTGGGAATCATGTGGCTTGGCTAGCTTGGTGTTACAGGGGCATCCTTGCCCCTAGAGGTTCACTGGGCATTGCTCTAATGGGGTCTCCCTGCTGTGTGGCCTGCAGCTTTCTCTGCCTGGGATGGGAGGTATAGCCTCGATGATTTTTGAATTGCCTTTGGAGGTCATTTTTCCATTGTCTCTGACAGTGGAAAATGTGGCTTCTATTTAGATGGCTAATCTTCCTATCAGATGACCATTTGGCCATACACTTCCTGTTCTCTCCTGAATAGGCCCTCTCATTCTTTTCAATGTGTAAATTCTGATAATATTCCAAATATTTAAGTTTTGTTTCTCTTTTGACTAATAATTCTGTCTTTAAGTCATTTCACCCTTGCGTTTTACTATGAGCAGTCAAGAGAATCCAAGCCTTTCCTTCAATACTTTGCTTAGAAATTGCCTTAGCCACATAACTAATTTCATCCCTCTTAAGTTCTATCTTACATAAAACACTAGGACACAAACACAATTCAGCCAAGTTCTTTGCAACTTTATTAATTAAAATTGCCTTTCCTCCACTGTCCAATAACATGTTCCTTATTTCCATTTGAAACCTCAGCTGAATGGTGTTTACCATCCTATTTCTACTGATACTCTGTTCAGGATTACTTAGATATTCTGTAAGAAGACTGAGGCTTTTCCTCAGTTCTCCTCTTTTTTGAGTCCTCACTGGAATTGCCTTTAAAGTTTCTTTCACAGCTATATAAGGTTTTTTTAGTATGAACTTTAAACCCTTTTCAGCTTCTACCCATCATCAGTCAGTCAGTTCCAAAGCTGCTTCCACATTTTTAGCAGCACCCCACTTCTGGTACCAGCTTCTTTCTTAGTCCATTTGGGATGTTGCAATGGAATAACATAAACTGGATGCCTTGTAAACAACAAATGTATTTCTTAGAATTCTGGAGGTCGGAAGTCCAAGGTCAAGACACTGGCTGACTCAGAGCCTAGTGATAACCTGCTTCCTGGAGGCATCTATTTGGCTGTGTCCTCACATGGCTCTTTCGGAACTCTTCTATAAGGGCATCAGTCCCACATGTGGGCTGTGCCTTCATGACCTAATTACCTCCCACAGACCCCACCCTTAATGCCATCACATTATGTATTGGGATTTTCACACATGAATTTTGAGAGGGGGCACAAACATTCATATCAGAGTGATTAATAAATGTTTTAGGGGAGATGCCTTGAGATGATACAAAATCTTCTTTTTACCTAAACTCTCCTCTACTAATTTTAGTATTTACCTGTGGAATTTTCCAGCAGCAGAATAACTAGTGATTTTCTATTTCCTTCATTTCTTCTATATTTATTAATTAGAATTCTTCAAGGAAGAATATCCCTACTTCCCCTTTCATTTGTTTATTCAGTTGTTTATTTGTGTGGACTCATGGATATGCATTTTTTAATTAATATTGAACACTATTGTTATTTATTTTGTGACTCAAATAGTTCCTGCCTTGACCCCTGAGAGCTGTTTCAGGTTGACTCCCCTCTTCTTTCAATGCATCCTCATCCTTTTTTGTTTGTTGATTTGTTTGCTTTTAATATACCTTCATTTTCTGGCACCCAACATGCATTTCTGTGCCCTAGCCCAGAAATAACTTCTCCAAGTAATCTTGATTCCTTTTTTTTTTGAAAATGGTATTAAGAAACCAAGATCTAGATTATAGAGGTGCTCATGGCTACACAGGTACCACAGAGCCTAGGTCATCTCAGAGAACATGTAGGAAATATATGTATGTGTACTTACCACTATACTCATATAGCCAAATTTATTTCTGTATCTATATACCTGGGTATCCATTGAGGTAAACATGAAGTACACTCCTACTTGACCCCAAACCAGCATCACATCCTTTCTTTGCTTATTTGTGGTTACTTTCACCTACAATGAGAATCCTGGCTCTCATTATCTATGATATATTTACTCATTTATCAGTCCGTGTGTGTGTGTGTGTGTGTGTATGTGTGTGTGTGTGTACAGTTGTTCCAGAATTTCAAACTAATATTACTGTGAGAAACAAATTTACCAACTAGAGTGCATTATTTGTATGTAGTGTTTTTTATCTTTAGCCTACAGTATCTAGTCAAAAACTTTTTCTCCAAAGTTTCTGAGGCCATGGTGCTCATTTCTTTCCTACCTCCATTAGAGTAGCTCTGCCATTCCCTGGGTTATGTCCACATCCTGAGTACTTTTAAAAAATTGAATAGCATAAACTTGTGTACAGTTCTATGGATTTTTACAAATGCCTGGAGTCAAATATTCATCATAGCACCAAACAGCACAGTTCCATCAGCTCCAAATTCCCTCTTGCTTCCCCTTTATAGTCAACACTTCTTCTCCAACACAAGGCAACCATTGATCCATTTCCGTCCTTATACGTTTGCCTTTTTCTGAATGTCATGTAAGTGAGATCATACAATAATGTAGCCTTGTGTGTCCTTTATTTAGCAAAATACATGTAAGAGCCATCCATGCTCTTCGGTGAATCAAAATCCATTCCTTTTTATTGTGGGCCAGAATTTCATCATCCTGATGTACAGTTTATCCATTAATCTGTTGAAGAACATCCTGCTGATTTCTAGCTTTTGACAATTACGACTAAATCTGTTAGAAACATTTGCAAATGGGTTTTTGTTTGAATATCAGTTTTTAATTCCTTGGGTAAATACCTGGGGCCGGGCTGGCTAGATTGCTATGTGTATATTTATCTTTATAAACATACCGCCAGACGCTGTCTGCAAAGTGACTGCACAGCTTCCACACCTTCCTGCAATGTATGAGTTCTAGTTGCCCTCCATCTTTGCCAGTGCCTGGTATCTTTGGGGCTTTTTGTTTGTTTGTTTGTTTGGTGCTGGTCATTTTTCGAGGTGTATGGTTGTATCCCGTTGTGGCCTATGGTTCATTCATATACTGTTCTAGTCTAGTTATTCCTATGGAACTGCTGTCCAAGCTGTCTACAGCTCTTATAAAGTGTCATGCCCATACCAGTCTTTTAGGTCTGAAGCTCATTAGTGTGTACCTGTCAGTTAGTCTGCGTTCAGTAAATACTTGTTTACATTTTCAGGAAAATCTGGTGAGGGAGTCTTACTCTAAGAGACCTTTCATCCTTTTATTTACATGGCAGGATCTTTCAAGCAAGCACTGGTGCCAAGGTCCCAATATCCAGCATACAGACCTATTTCATTGAGTAACTAGTTGTTTGTTCATGGGCAGATCATTTAAACTCTCTTGGTCTATGTTTTCTCATCTGCAAAATACTGAATTTAGAATAAACAGTCAATAGTTCCAGTACTCTGTTGTCTAGATTCTATAAGCCTTTGGTTCAGGGCTTTGCTTATGAAATTAAATAAATTTTTACTTCACGAAGAAGGAGTATCTGAATAATAGTAAACTTACGTGCATCTATGATTGAACTTTTTGTATATTATATCCGTGTCAAACTGGAAACAGGTTCCTGGTGGCCACGTGCCAGTTTGTTTTGACCTTTACTCTTT
Source organism: Panthera uncia (assembly GCF_023721935.1). Classification (NCBI taxonomy): domain Eukaryota; kingdom Metazoa; phylum Chordata; class Mammalia; order Carnivora; family Felidae; genus Panthera; species Panthera uncia. The sequence continues at coordinate 96,245,466 of NC_064810.1, forward strand.
ATATTTTCCATTACTTAATTAAATTATAGATGTAAGATGGTACGCTCATGAAATTTGTCAAGACACAAAGCTGAGTAATATATAAATATTTTGGAGTGTGCTGATATATACATTATATATATTGGGAAAATTCACATAGCCATAGATTGTCAGATTATCAAATTTTACTGCCTTTGCAAATTGTGAGAGAGGCCATACAGAGTAATGGTTAAGAACATTGACTTGGGGAGGCGGACTCCTTGGGTTCAAATCCTCTTCTGTATTTACTACCTAAATGATTGTACAAGTTGGTTTACTTCTTCGTGCCTCAGTTTTGTCATACGTAAAATTAAGATAATATGCATGCCTAATTAATATAGCTGTTAATCTTTCATACCCCAGGTTAGTTAAAACAGAGCCTTGTACATTTTAAGCTTTGTGTTGATGCTACCTGTTAATATCATTAAGAAGGTCCTGACTTTCACACGGGGACTCCATGAACTGGCGTGGTCTGGAAGGGCTGTAGCTATTTATATTCTTGACTAAAAGGTGCCACCTTACCAGGAATTGGGGAATAGCCTATGAAACCAATGCATAATCCTGACCTCTGAGAATTCCTGTGTTTTGTTGCCTTCTATATGAGATGGGCCATATCAAACTTCCTTAACTGGGTGATAGATGCCATAGCCGGAGTACACTACACTGATATTGGGAAAGCATATTTTATCACCCTGCTGGCTTGGTTAAAGTTCAGGAAAATGTCTTTAGTTTGCCTTGGGACCTATCAACATAATACCTAAGCGGTGATGCACAACACACATTCATAAATTAACTTTTTGAATAGTGTGGTATGTCAGGGCCTCCATGTGGCTTGTAGGAACACTTAACTTTTGTCTTAACTTTGATTTTCATCCTAAATGAAAAGCAGTAGGACATGCAATTGAAAACTCTTGTATGATGTTAATTTGATTTACGAAATTATTTTAATAGATGAAGACTCTGTTACACAATCATACTTTTCTGCCATGAATCAGAAGTATAGCTTTGGTTTCATCATTAGTTTTGCATGCTCATTCATTTGTGAAATAAATCAAGATCTTGCCTGGGAAAGTTTCAGGTAATGTATTTTAGTCTTTTAATTGCTTCTCGTTCTGTAGAACTCCACAGGAGCAACTTCGAAACATGCTGCCAGATGCATTCATACCTCAATGTAACACTGCTGGTGAGGCACAGTGTTCCCAGAATGAACGTGATGAAGACAGTGATGGTTAGTTCAGTCTTGATTAGATATTTTCTAATTTATTATTTCAAATTTCAAACACTAAGCATTTGTTAGCATCTGCTTTTTTGTTTTGTTTTGTTTTGTTTAGTTTTACTATATTAGCCTCAACTGGACTCTGCACCCTTTGTCTGTAGCTCAAAATCAAGCACACTCTCCTTCCCATTTGATAGATTTACTTTGCCTTAAATTAAATAGTTGGGTTTTTTTTTTTAAGTTTGTTTATCTATTTTGAGAGAAAGTGTGAGCAGGGGAGGGGCAGAGAAAGAGGGAGAGAGAGAATCCCTAGCCAGAGAATTCCTCCGTGCCTGGTGGAGCACGGAGCTCAATGCAGGGCTCAGTCTCCGACTGTGAGATCATGACCTGAGCTGAAATCAGGAGTCAGATGCTTAATTGACTCAGCCACCCAGGCATCCCTAAGTGGTTGTACTTAAACGTTGAATGTTAAGAAAATGTGTGTTTTACTTGAGCTCGGGAAACTGACAGCATATATGTATTAGTGTGGGTGCACAAGAGAACATTATTCTCTTATTGTTGACTATGTTATTTGAAGATAGGGAATTATCAGGTGAAGTATATCCTTTAATGACATTATTTCCTAATCTTATTTCCTAGTTGAGGAGACCAAACAATACCCAGCACTTTTTCTGCCAGTAGAAGAATTTAACATAGAGAGACCCGAGCCATCTCTAAATATAGTTGAACTGGATGATGTAAGTGCATAATGACTACCCTATTACTGAGCAAACAAGAAATTCAAAACATATAACTACATATTATTTTCAACAATATTTTTTTAATTAAGCATTGTTGGGGAAAAATCTACAAGAGTTTGAATTTAAACATGCTGATAGGAATAAAATGGTATTGTTTTTAATGTAGGCAGTAAATTTGTGAGCTGAATTGATATTGTGCTATTTTTGGAAACATGTAGTGTGGGAGATGAGAAGACATTTTATTTTCTTAACTTATAGAAATGTAGTTTAGTGCTTGTTTTATTTAGCCCTTTATGTTATCAGTCTTTTAAACAAAAATTAGTCTCTTTATATGGTGTCTATTTAATATAATTTGTATATATGTAGTTTCTTGAATGTCATCTAGTATTGTTTTTTATTTAAAGAAAAAATAGTACTAAGATTTAAGGGATTTAGTGTAATAACTTGAATACAAACCTCTAGAAGACACAAAATAGAATCACCTGAAAGTTGAGCCAGTCAGAGCTGGAGCTTTAGGATGAAGGTTTAAGTTGGGACAAACTCAGCACATTTCTGATTTTCCAGTCATCTAGTAGCTGAATGTACTACTTGTCCTCGATATTCCTCTTCCTGTGATTGCCACAGAAAAAGGCTAGAAGGGAGGAAGTACCTCTCTAAATACTACTTTCTTCTTCAGGTTAATAGCTTCTGCTCTGTGTGTGTGTGTGTGTGTGTGTGTGTGTGTGTATGCACGCATGCTCCTAGCCACATTTTTATTTCCCCTCTGGATAAATTGTTAAGATACTGAACAAATAAGCACACATGCTTACATATGTGTGTGTGTTCTTGGCATTAATTAGTTGATGCACAGAGTAACCTTGTAATATGCTGGCCAGAGAACTAAAAACACCTCAGTCACTAGCCTACTTTGCACTCAGTAGTTACATAGTAAAACACCTGTTAACTGTTGTTTCTAGGTGTGATAGTAGTAATGACATGACTGACACAGCCAATGCCCCCAACAAATATTTATTGCATTAGTTCTCCTGGAATTGTTCTATGGTACATAGTCAGAAAGCACGTGACATTGCTTGTAGGGAGAAAATTCTCTAAATATTATGTACAAGTTAGATGGTTAATATATAATACATTTATTGAACATACTAATATTATACTACATACATTTAATAAGACTTATGAAGAGGAATTTGAAGAACCAGGAAACACAGTGCCCTACAAAGTTGAGTTAGCAGATGTAGACAGTCAACAAAGGTAAGATCTTTCTAAATCACTTTTGATGTTTATTAAAAACCTACCCAAGAAATCAACTATCTCTTTACACTTGATCTTAGCCAAAAGGCCAAGAAGCGATTCAACTATCTCTTTAAATGAGAAATTCATGGTGTAAAAAAACATGACTTCGATATTAGAATATATTTTACTAAAGCCATGTTTAAATTTGTGCACAATATTTCTAACATTTGCCAATATTCAATAATTAGAAAAGTGACTATAATGATATGTGTATACTCTGACCTAATATCTGGATTATTTAATAGATACTTCTAAATTTAGCGTTATTATTTGAAATGGCTTACCAAGGATGATATATTTCATATGAGCTTTCTTTGTATTTCCATTTTCTATGAACCCTAAATAAAAACAGATATATTAATGATTAGTTTGAGAGATAAAAAGATGTCCCAGTCTATAGATTACTTTCTAGGTAGAGTTTACTATGTGATGAATTAAATAAATGAAGCATGAAGCATAACAGTTCACTTTGTAACTATTTTTATAATTTTGTCATTTCCAAGTGAAAAATAACATCTAGCTCTATTAGTAATGTTAAAAAGTACTCCAAGTCTCCTTTGCTGCTGAAATCTTAGCTAGAGTTTCATGTATTTTGACTACAAAGTTTTAATTTGGGCAAACAGCAGAGTGAAGTTCCTACTAAGTAGCCCCAACCCCATTTTTTGTTTATATGTTCAGATCAACTTAGAGTCTGTCAGCATTTTGGAGTAGCAGTGGGCCTAAGTGATGCTCTTGGACCTGAAGAGCCCCATGTTTGAACACATAGACTCACATATCTAGAAGCAAATGTGCTTTTGGCAGGAGACAACCTTTTGGTCAGTAGATAAGAGATTTGTATGGATTACTGTATCCCTAAGGAAATGAATGACATTTATGCTAATTTGATTCCTTTATATATCCTATTACAAGTTCTGCTTTGACCTCCATGTTATAGAAGCCAGAGAAAGTTACTGATGATGGTTTGGCAATAGTTTTGCACTTTGGGTTTGGAGGTGTCCATGGAGTTTCTTCTTTCCTAAGAAGAATCATAAAGGATCATAAGTGGCACAGGAGCATAATCCAGGAGCTTTTATGGTGGTGCTATGTAAAGCTTACATAAATATCGGGTATTACGAAATATATTATTCAATTTATAGAAAATGTTTAAATTGTACATATGTTAGGGGCGCCTGGGTGGCTCAGTCGGTTAAGCGTCTGACTTCGGCTCAGGTCACGATCTCATGGTCTGTGAGTTTGAGCCCCGCGTGGGGCTCTGTGCTGACTGCTCAGAGCCTGGAGCCTGTTTCAGATTCTGTGTCTCCCTCTCTCTCTGACCCTCCCCCGTTCATGCTCTGTCTCTCTCTGTCTCAAAAATGAATAAATGTTAAAAAAAATTTTAAATTGTACATATGTTAGTATATAGTAATCATCATTAAAAACTGAAAATTTGACTCTGATAGTTCAAATGAAAAGTTTGTGTAAGTACTAAAACCTTGATTTCATCAGATTTCAATGAGCCTGAAAAGGTAACTCTCCATTGTTAGAAGAAAGAATATAAGGAACCAAACATATTTCAGAATGTTTGTTTTAAAGAGAGAGAGAGAGAGAGAGAGAGAGAGAGAGAGAGTGAGTGTGTGTGTGTGTGTGTGTGTGTGTGTGCACGCAAGCAGGGGGAGAGGGGCAGAGGGGGGAAGAGAGAGAGAATCTTAAGCAGGCTCCACACTCAGCGCAGAGCCTGACATGAGGAGCTCGATCCTCTGACCCTGCGATCATGACCTGAGCTGAAATCAAGCATTAGATGCTCAACTGACTGAACCACCAGGTGCCCTAGAATATTTTTTTTAAGGAAGCTCTTAATTGACATTGTTGACATTGTTCAGTTAAATCTGATTTGGTCCAGTTACCTGTGTCTTTAAACCCAAATACTATTTAGTTACTTGTGGTTTAGAATGTGTCCACAGTAAGGTTTAAAAAAATATCAAATTAATGTAAACAAACCTATTCCTTAAAGGTTGTATTGTATTTGTTTTAATAAGCTGGGACTTTTTACTTTCTTTTTTTATCCTTTCTTTCAACTCTTTTCTTTTGCTGTCCCTAAACATGAAAGTTGCACGTTTCATAATTATCAGAATACTTTTCTATATGAAAATGACATTCATCAACGTCATGTTTTCACCAAGGGAAAAGCAGACCTCTTATATCTTCATCTGAACAACAGCTCTTCCTCCTGTAAAAATAACTCAAAAGGTAACTTTTTTTTTTCTTATGGATCAACATGATTAACAACGAATGTTGGTAATTTAATAAAACCAGGTAGGTATTTCACTATGTAAAAGCTTTACCTATTTTGCTGTTCATTCAAACCCCACAAAATTTGGTGCTTAGAAAACCTTGGTTGAAAATATATAGTTTTCTAGCAAATACCCTTTTCAGTCAATGGACAACAGTGTATCCAGAAGAAAAAAAACTGCCTGTGTTGGTTGCTACCGCTAAAAGTTATTATGGACTGAGAAAGCAGCATTTAAAAGATTACATGGATATGCCTTTAGTGACAAAAATCTAATTGGCATCCTGTTGCCCTCCCTTGTGTTAAATCTTCTCCCCAAATATTCAGTTTTGATGTAAAGTTTTACATAAGTGATAAAACCAAACCAAAACAAACCATCCTGTTTATATATCTACATTATTACTAGTAGTTGCCTTAGAATTTATAGATTAGGATGCTGTGTGCAAATGTCTGGTTTCAATTTCCAGATGGTGAGAGCACCATTTAAAGATAGTCACAGTAAATTATCCTGGCTTGGAAGTCAGATTTCATTTCCATTTCTGCCTTAAATCATTGTGTGACCTTGAACATGTCACTGCTTTCTTAGATCGCATTTTCTTAAGCTAAAACATAGGGGTTAGATTACTTCTAATCTGCTTTTCAAATATTATTTCTAATCTATTTAGTATTTTCAGAAAAACTAATAAATATATCTTGTGTGAAGGACTTGAGAGATACTTGACAGCATTATTTAAAATAACTAGTTATAAAACTGATGATTCCCTTCTGATTGGGTAGTAGATGGTAGAGAACTGTGATTTGTGGTCATCCTGCTGGACTTGACATCTTCAGCCAATAAGCCTATAAATTATTATGACCAACTATGAGCTATATCCACATGGGAATTTAGGACTTTACAGGGCTCCAGACCTAGTCCAGAAGATATTTTTTGATCTACGTGGAACATTGTGTCCCAGTTACCTTTGGGGAAATGCTGAATATAAATACCCATTAAGTGTTACTTTGGGGGAGCCTGCGTGGCTCAGTCAGTTAAATATCCAACTTCAGTTCAGGTCATGATCTCGTGGTCCGTGGGTTCGAGCCCCACCTTGGGTTCTGTGCTGACAGCTCAGAGCGTGGAGCCTGCTTAGGATTCTGTCTCTCTCTCTCTCTCTCTGTGCCTCCCCGCCCCTGCTCTGTCTCTCTGCCTCTCTCTCAAAAATAAACATTTAAAAAAAAGTGTGACTTTAAAGATGCTTGATTTATTTATAGACTTTATTTTTTAGAGAAATTTTAGGTTCACAGCAAAATTTAGCAGGAAATACAGATTGTTCTGATACACACACACAGACACACACAGACACACACGCTCTGCCTTCTCAAACTCATAGCTTCTCCCACAATCAATGTCCCAACCAGAGTAGTACATTTGTTACAATCAATAAACATGCATTGACACACCATTATCACCAAAAGTCCATAGTTCACAAGGGTTCCCTCTTGGTGTTGCACATTCTGTGGATTTGGACAAATTTATAATAACCTGTATTCATCATTATAGTATCATAAAGAAATAGTTTTAGTACCTTTAAAATACTCTGTGCCCTGCCTTTTTATATTACCTCCCTCCCACCTAATTCCGGCAACCACTGATATTTTTACTATCTTTATGATTAAGCCTTTTCCAGAATGTCACATAGCTGGAATGATACAACATGTGATCTTTTCAGATTGTTTTTTTTCACTTAGTAATATACACTTAAAGGTGATTCCATGTCTTTTCGTGACTTGATTGATCCTTTTTAAAAAATGTTTACTTTTCAGAGAGAGAGAGAGACAGAGAGAGAGAGCCTGAGTGGGGGGAGGGGCAGAGAGAGAGGGAGACATAGAATCCAAAGCAGGCTCCAAGCTCTGACCTGTCAGCACAGAGCCAGATGCAGGGCTCCAACCCACGAACTGTGAGATCATGACCTGGGTGGAAGTCAGAGGCTTGACTGATTGAGCCACCCAGGAGCCTTGATCCTTTTGTGTGTGTGTGTGTGTGTGTGTCTGTGTGTGCTAAGTAATATTTTATTGTCTGGAAATACCACAATTTATTTATACATTCACTTACTGAAGAACAACTTGGTTAATTCTAAGTTTTGGCAATTATGAATAAAGCTGCTATAAATATAAACATCCATGTGTGAGTTTTTGTTTGAACATAATTCTCAACTCATCTGGGTAAATACCAAGGACCGCAATTGTTAGATCGTATGGCAAGAACATGTTTAGTTTTGTAAGAAATCACCAAGCTGTCTTCCAAAGTGGCTATACCATTTTGCATTCCCACCAGCAATGAATGAGACTTCCTGTTCTCTACATCCTTGCCAGCATTTGGTATTGTCAGTGTTTTGGATTTTTGTCATTCCAGCAATAGTGGAGTGGATTTCATTGTTGTTTCAACAACTTACAATTCCCTAAAGGCATATGATGTTGAGCATCTTTTCATATGCTTGTTTGCCATCTATTTATCTTCTTTGATGAAGTGTCTATTAAGTTCGTTGGCCCATTTTCTTATTGTTCAGATTTTAGATTTTTTAATGTTTTGGATAACTACTTTATCAAATATGTATTTTGCAAATCCTGAGTCTGTGTCTTGTCTTCTCATTCTCTTGACAGTGTCTTTTACAGAACAGATTTTTAATTTTAATGAAATTCAGCTTATCAATTGTTTCTTTCATGGATCCTGCCCTTGGTGTGTGTCTTAAAAAGTCATCACCATACCCAAGATCATCTAGATTTTATGTTTTAAGAGTTTTAAAGTTTTGCATTTCACATTTAGGTCTACCATTCTTTTGAGCTAATTTTTGCGAAGGGAGAAAGATCTGTTCCAGATTAATGTGCAGGCATGCAAATGTCCAGTTTTAGCACCATTTGTTGAAAACACTGTTCTCCATTGTTTTGCCTTTGCTATTTGGCAAAGATCGGTTGACTATATCTATGTGGGGCTATCTATGGGTTCTCAGTTCTGTACCATTGATATGTTTTTCTATACTTTTACCAGTACCACATTGTCTTGGGTACTATAATTGCACGGTAATTCTTGAAGTTGTGTAGTGTTGGTCTTTGACATTGTCCTTCTCCTTCAATTCTTCTCCTTCTTCTCCTTCAAAAGCCAATGTGTTGGCTTTTCTGGGTCTTTTGCCTCTTCATATAAACTTTAGGATCAGTTTATCAATATCCACAAAATAATTTGCTGGGATTTTAATTGGGATTGCATTGAACCTATAGATCAAGTTGGGAAGAACTGACATTTTTGCAATATTGAGTCTTCTAGCTGTGAACATGGACTACTATCTCTCCATTTATTTAGTTCTTTGATTACTTTTATCAGAGATTTCTAGTTTCCCCTCATATAGATCTTACATATTTTGTTAAGTTCATTCTTTTAAGTATTTCATTTTTGTGTGCTAATGGTATTGTGTTGTTAATTTCAAATTCCACTTATTCATGTTGGTATATAGGAAAGTGATTGACTGTTGTATCTTGACCTTGTATCCTGCAACCTTGAAATAATCACTTATTAGTGCCAGAAGTTTTTTTGTGGATTTGTTCAGATTCTGTACATAAACAATCATGTCATCTGTGAATGAGATTAGATTTTTTTCTTGCTTCCCAATCCGTATACTTATTTCCTTGTTTTATTGCATTAGCTAGAACTTCTAGAAGGATTTTGGAAAGGAGTTGTAAGAGGGGATATCCTTGACTTGTTCCTGATCTTAGGGTTAAAGCATCTAGTTTATCATCATTAAGTATGACGTTAACTATAGGGCTTTTTTATAGGTAATCTTTATCAAGTTGAGGAAGTTCCCTTTTATTTCTGGTTTGGATCTATTGATATGATCTTGTGATTTTTATTCTTTAGCCTGTTGATGTGACAGATTAGATTAATTTTCAAATGTTGAACCAAGATGTCTAGTTTTTATGACTTAATGGGACTTCCATTGAATACACTAAATTAAATCACACCTCTATTTTTTGCATCAGATTTTAAAGATTAATAAAAAGGCTGCTTTGTTACCTCTTCAGCAGTAGTGGAATTATGCAATCTTGCAAAAATATTACAGAGGTTAGTTGTAGACATTTACATATAGAAAATGGCATCTCTTTGTACCATAAAATCAACTAATTTCTATTCAAGTTTTCAAGGAAAATACAGCATTATTTTGCAAGTTTCATTAAATTGAAGAGCCTTTATAAAATTTTTCTTATAAAAGTATTTCTGTGTTGTATAAGTAACTGCCTTTCTTGTAGTAATTGTGTGATTTAAGAAGTGATAGTTGTTGGAAATGGAAGTTCTAAATACGATGTGTGATTGCCCAGCTATACAAACATTTGATTGCAACGAGTAAGTCCTTTGAGCAGCAAGGCAGAATTTACATCACTGGAGAGTATTTTAGTCATAGCCTTTACTATTTTATACCATCTATTTATAGAGATAAGATATTTATATTGGAAAGAGTATAGGGACAATCAGATGAAGCTATATTCAATCTGGCTAATGATATACATATTTTTATTTAAAATGAATGCAGTATGATATAAAAATTATTAAATAATTTTTATTTTTCATAAAATTTAGACCAGTGTTTCACAGTCCTGGCTACACATTATGATCACCTGAAGAATTTGGCAGGGTGGGGGTGGGATGGGGGGAGACAGAAACAGTGCTTGAATGCCACTCCCAGTGTCTGATTTAATTGGTTGGGGTCAGGTCCATACGTTGACAATTTTAAAGAGTACCTTCAGATGATTCCATTGTGCACCCAGGTTGAAAACCAATGCTCTAAACCAAGTCGTTTACTTAAAGCAGACATAATGAGGTGGTGACTAATATAATCTTGCTCATTTTGTAGCTTTCCAGAGGCAGGTGTCCCAGCTTAAAGGTTTTTTTGTCCCCTAACTGGTACTGCTCTTTCATCTGGCACATTTCCCTTTGCCCTCACCTTATCACTAACCATTCTAAGGAAGAGAAGCAAAATGTGGAAATAAGGTTCTCTCTGTATTATTTTTCATAAATTGCTATTGTAAAACTTGGCCGAGAGAGGATGTAGGAAAGTGGGAATTGAGCCACAGGCTGAAATAAAAATGTGCATCAATTTCAAATTTTCTTTTTTTTTTTATTTTTTTTATTTTTTATTTTTTATTTTTTAATATATGAAATTTACTGTCAAATTGGTTTCCATACAACACCCAGTGCTCATCCCAAAAGGTGCCCTCCTCAATACCCATCACCCACCCTGCCCTCCCTCCCACCCCCCATCAACCCTCAATTTGTTCTCAGTTTTTAACAGTCTCTTATGCTTTGGCTCTCTCCCACTCTAACCTCTTTTTTTTTTTTTTCCTTCCCCTCCCCCATGGGTTTCTGTTATGTTTCTCAGGATCCACATAAGAGTGAAACCATATGGTATCTGTCTTTGTATGGCTTATTTCACTCAGCATCACACTCTCCAGTTCCATCCACGTTGCTACAAAAGGCCATATTTCATTTTTTCTCATTGCCACGTAGTATTCCATTGTGTATATAAACCACAATTTCTTTATCCATTCATCAGTTGATGGACATTTAGGCTCTTTCCATAATTTGGCTATTGTTGAGAGTGCCGCTATAAACATTGGGGTACAGGTGCCCCTATGCATCAGTACTCCTGTATCCCTTGGATAAATTCCTAGCAGTGCTACTGCTGGGTCATAGGGTAGGTCTATTTTTAATTTTCTGAGGAACCTCCACACTGCTTTCCAGAGCGGCTGCACCAATTTGCATTCCCACCAACAGTGCAAGAGGGTTCCTGTTTCTCCACATCCTCTCCAGCATCTATAGTCTCCTGATTTCTTCATTTTGGCCACTCTGACTGGCGTGAGGTGATATCTGAGTGTGGTTTTGATTTGTATTTCCCTGATAAGGAGCGACGTTGAACATCTTTTCATGTGCCTGTTGGCCATCCAGATGTCTTCTTTAGAGAAGTGTCTATTCATGTTTTCTGCCCATTTCTTCACTGGGTTATTTGTTTTTCGGGTGTGGAGTTTGATGAGCTCTTTATAGATTTTGGATACTAGCCCTTTGTCCGATGTGTCATTTGCAAATATCTTTTCCCATTCCGTTGGTTGCCTTTTAGTTTTGTTGGTTGTTTCCTTTGCTGTGCAGAAGCTTTTTATCTTCATAAGGTCCCAGTAATTCACTTTTGCTTTTAATTCCCTTGCCTTTGGGGATGTGCTGAGTAAGAGATTGCTATGGCTGAGGTCAGAGAGGTCTTTTCCTGCTTTCTCCTCTAAGGTTTTGATGGTTTCCTGTCTCACATTCAGGTCCTTTATCCATTTTGAGTTTATTTTTGTGAATGGTGTGAGAAAGTGGTCTAGTTTCAACCTTCTGCATGTTGCTGTCCAGTTCTCCCAGCACCATTTGTTAAAGAGACTGTCTTTTTTCCATTGGATGTTCTTTCCTGCTTTGTCAAAGATGAGTTGGCCATACGTTTGTGGGTCTAGTTCTGGGGTTTCTATTCTATTCCATTGGTCATTGGTCTATGTGTCTGTTTTTATGCCAATACCATGCTGACTTGATGATGACAGCTTTGTAGTAGAGGCTAAAGTCTGGGATTGTGATGCCTCCTGCTTTGGTCTTCTTCTTCAAAATTACTTTGGCTATTCGGGGCCTTTTGTGGTTCCATATGAATTTTAGGATTGCTTGTTCTAGTTTCGAGAAGAATGCTGGTGCAATTTTGATTGGGATTGCATTGAATGTGTAGATAGCTTTGGGTAGTATTGACATTTTGACAATATTTATTCTTCCAATCCATGAGCAGGGAATGTCTTTCCATTTCTTTATATCTTCTTCAATTACCTGCATAAGCTTTCTATAGTTTTCAGCATACAGATCTTTTACATCTTTGGTTAGATTTATTCCTAGGTATTTTATGCTTCTTGGTGCAATTGTGAATGGGATCAGTTTCTTCATTTGTCTTTCTGTTACTTCATTGTTAGTGTATAAGAATGCAACTGATTTCTGCACATTGATTTTGTATCCTGCCACCTTGCTGAATTCATGTATCAGTTCTAGCAGACTTTTGGTGGAGTCTATCGGATTTTCCATGTATAATATCATGTCATCTGCAAAAAGCGAAAGCTTGACTTCGTCTTTGCCAATTTTGATGCCTTTGATTTCCCTTTGTTGTCTGATTGCTGATGCTAGAACTTCCAGCACTATATTAAACAACAGCAGTGACAGTGGGCATCCCTGTCGTGTTCGTGATCTCAGGGAAAAAGCTCTCAGTTTTTCCCCGTTGAGGATGATGTTAGCTGTGGGCTTTTCATAAATGGCCTTTATGATCTTTAAGTATGTTCCTTCTATCCCGACTTTCTCAAGGGTTTTTATTAAGAAAGGGTGCTGGATTTTGTCAAAGGCCTTTTCTGCATCGATTGACAGGATCATATGGTTCTTCTCTTTTTTTTTTGTTAATGTGATGTATCACGTTGATCGATTTGCGAATGTTGAACCAGCCCTGCATCCCAGGAATGAATCCCACTTGATCATGGTGAATAATTCTTTTTATATGCTGTTGAATTCGATTTGCTAGTATCTTATTAAGAATTTTTGCATCCATATTCATCAGGGATATTGGCCTGTAGTTCTCTTTTTTTACTGGGTCTCTGTCTGGTTTAGGAATCAAAGTAATACTGGCTTCATAGAATGAGTCTGGAAGTTTTCCTTCCCTTTCTATTTCTTGGAATAGCTTGAGAAGGATAGGTATTATCTCTGCTTTAAATGTCTGGTAGAACTCCCCTGGGAAGCCATCTGGTCCTGGACTCTTATTTGTTGGGAGATTTTTGATAACCGATTCAATTTCTTCGCTGGTTATGGGTCTGTTCAAGCTTTCTATTTCCTCCTGATTGAGTTTTGGAAGAGTGTGGGTGTTTAGAAATTTGTCCATTTCTTCCAGGTTGTCCAATTTGCTGGCATATAATTTTTCATAGTATTCCCTGATAATTGTTTGTATCTCTGAGGGATTGGTTGTAATCATTCCATTTTCATTCATGATTTTATCTATTTGGGTCATCTCCCTTTTCTTTTTGAGAAGCTCAAATTTTCATTACAAAATAAAATCATGCCTCCTTCCATTAGTCTAGCTCATCAAGGTTTGAATGTGTCAGTAAATTATGATTATCATTCATGAACATAAGCAGAGTAAAAGCATTTTAACACTGATATGTCAGTAAAGAGATGTTGACAAAATAGTGCTTATTGATAAGAGTTTACACCATAGAAGTTTTCATTTATTGACAGTTTAATCAATGTATTTAACTTCGTAAATAATTGTTTTCAACAGCAGTAACTTCAGATACAAAATTTGACACCATTGTGGATCCTGATGTTTATTCTCCTGCCACTGAAGAGTTGGGGGAAAGCAGCTTTTTTGAAAGAAATTTCAAGGAGAAAACTATAGATATGGAAAGTAATCAAAAGTCTGATGATTCCTGCATATCACTTGAGAGCAAGGATTCTTTGCCAAGCAGAGGTTTAGAAAAACCTTCCATTAAGGAGCAATTATCTCAGGACATCAAAGAATCCTTGGAATTTAGCAATCTGCATGAGAGGCCAAACCCTGAAGATTCTAAAACTACAGAGTCACCACTGGTAAGTCTCTATTATGTTTATTATATAAAAAATGCTGTAAGAAATGTCGTAAGATGCAATACATTCTTAAACATTACTACCTATTGAAGTTACAATGTGCTACCTTATATTATCGTGAGATAGTTGAAGAACGACTCATATGGGAAAGAATGCTAATTACTTACAGGACAAATTCTAATATGGTAAATGCCATGATAACAAACGAGTTTTCTATGACAAATAACACTCTAAGGCCCACCTCATGCACCATAGTAAGAGAGCTGTTACTTTTCTAAATGAAATTTATTATTATGAATAATTTAGTACAAGAAATCCTTTCTAGCTTTTTACTGTATAGTCCCGGGTTTAAATGAATTAAATGCAGATATGTAGATAGAACCAGTTTTTGTGGCTTAATGTAAGTATAAGGTTTTAAAGGTAATTCCTTCAAAAACATGGCTAATAAAGATATATGGGTTTAGTTTGTATTTCATCTTAGAGGAAAAGTAAAGTAGCTCATTGTTGCATTATTGCCAAGTTTGGAAACTGTATTTGAATTTCTGTTCTATATATTAAAAATCTTAGGTAATCATGATTACCTAATACATTTTTTGGAAATTAGGCAAGTCAGACATTTGAACAACCCTTCAAAGTCATTTGAAATGAATCTCCGCGGTGCCTAAACTGAAGTGGGGGGACCAACGACATAGAAGAAGGAATGTTGAGCTGCTGCCACTTCTGCTGGGGGGATTGGATTTTTGTGCCCACTTTGTGATGGGCCTTCTTCCCTGCTGAAGTGCAAAGCTGGGCTGAGATCTTTGCAAAAACTTGTAATCCCTAGAAGTCTCCTCAGTCACTGAAGGACTACCCTGGGAGATGTACTCACAGATGCAACAAGATGAAGGGCAACTGATTTCTGCAGAGGATCTGGGCCAGGTCCAGAAATATCTTTCCTGAAAAACAGAAATCTTGGGCTTTCTTTAAGTGTAGGTTTACAGTTTAAGTATACATTTCTTACTTAGAAGCCCCAAGTCAACAAATTAACATTAATTTTAATCCGTGTCTATCGAAGCCCTCATATGTCTGCCAAAAGAAATCCATTCCCTTCTAGAAGACATCCCCACAATTTAGCCAATAATAGATTCTCAAAAGTAAAGCCTCATCAGAGATGAGCGTTTCTTCCACCTCCCACAATGAGGAAAAGCAATCATAGAGTGAATTTCTGGAACAGAACTCTAATTTTCTGATGTCCACCTGCATGTGCAGTGTCCCATGCTGTGGGAGAGGAATCCTGAGCATATGGACCCCAGTTCTTGTATACTGGGTGCAAGCCTGCCTGATCTTTGCCCCAGGGGGAGACCTTGTCTTCCGTAACCTAATAAAAGGCATTTGGGCCAAACTCACAGATATGTAATCTGTGGTAATTTGTATAATGGAAAGCAATCTAGCAGTTAAAATGAATGAAATAGAACTGTTTTTATTTACATGGATACATCTCAAAAATATGAGATTAAAATTTAAATATAAAAGGACACGTAGAGTTAAGTCAATATTTTTTGAAACATTGAAGACAAATGTAATTTTTTATGGGTACGTTCAGGCATAATAATAGTCAAAAACATGCATTGGAATAGAGTATGTCCACTTCAATGCAATAATACAATTCACTCTAAAGACTGATTTTTTTGGTATGGATAGCTAAAGCAAAATTTTAAATTACTGATATTAAACTGTGTGATCAAGTCATGTTCTATTACATGTCTACATATTTAAAGTATTTCATAATTAAAATTGAAATGTTAAAAAGCTACTACTCATATTTTTATCCCTTCTACTACATTGGTAAAAAAAAAACAAACTGGTAAATGATCATGTCATAGAGAATGGTGCCTTATACACAGTGGTAGAATCAACTTTATTTTCATCCCTGATGACTAGACACGAACTGTTTTAATTTTTCTTCCTGCTCTAGTAGAAACCATTCCTTAAGCTACTTAAAGAGACTACTTTAAATTTTTTTTTGCTGGAGTCGAAAACTTAAGAGTGAGCAATAGGGGCAGTTTTTAGCAGTAGAATTTCTTGACTTCCACTTGGGTGCAAGATAGTTGAATCTGCACGTCAGTTTTCAGATATTGAGTCCTTCATAAAGGTGGAATCTATGGAATGAAGTACCAAGTTGTAGGGCAGCAGCAGTGGGGTGGGATAGGCTGCCAGGAAGAACAAGGTCTAGTTGGGAGCCCTTGGTTCTGGCTTGGAAACCACCAACCAGTAGTTAACTCTCTGAGTTTGGGAAACAAGCAAGCAACCCCCCTTTCTTTGTTCTTATCTGGTCACTGGTGCTTTAAAAAAACTGTTCCAGAGTGGCAGTTGTCTAATCCAATTAAGAGCTGCACTAAAGCTGAAGGGTGTTGTAAACTGGTAATCAGTGTCTGGGAGGGCCAGGGGAGATGTCATGAGCAGAGCCAACTTGGACTTGTCTTTGAAGGAGATGCTTCATCAGTCACTATCTTTGTTTTGTAATATTTTGTCATTTATACGACTTATAAATTTGGATAACGTTATAATACATTTTGTGTTGTTTACTCCCTTCAAACAGGCTGTGCTTGGGCATTAATTAGATCCTTTAGGGAGCTGTTAAATACTGAGAGCACTCTGATTATATTTTAAGCCCATCTAGAGTCTCACTTCTGAATCTCTAATCTGTTTCTTAACTAGACTCATGTATGTTTTAGTCCCATTAATATTCTTTCCTAGAATGAAAGCATGTCGTAAAATGAATTCATAGGGTGGGGGAATAATCCCAGGCTTCAAATCAGCCAGAACCTAATTCTGCTAATTTCTAGCTGTAATAAACTTCTCAAGTTACTTCGCTCGCTCTTACCGCAGTTTCCTACATGCATATTTGCTTCACAGTAAGTATTTTGTTAACTTAGATTTTGTCTATGACCAGATTTGTTTCCTCAGTGTTCTGCTTTCATCTTTGAAATTAGTTTCTGTACAGGCAAAGATACTAATGCAAAAGCACAGCATATAGGGGGCATTCTGTTTTCCAGAGTAACTTATACATGAAGACACTAAGGGAATAAAATATAAGAAAGGAGAAAAAAAAACCCTTTATTTTGTTTTGTGAACTTCTGTCTTCCTTGGATCAGTGGAACTTTCAGATAATTACTATGTCGTGGTTTAGATGTTTTTCACAACTTTTACTATATATAAATGTTGTGTTATTGGCTATGTCTTCACTACTAGACCCTAAATTTGATGGGGCTGGAATCTGTGCCAAGAATGAAGTAGGTGCTCAATGAATGAATGTGCTGCTTTGTGTTGATGAGATAAAGCAAACTTAATTTTGTTGAATATTTTGTTTCCTAGTTGTTACGAGAAATAGCCCTCAGAAGTAAGCCTATAACTGAACAATATCAAGGACTTGAAAGATTCTTTGTTTTTGATAAAAATGAGAGACTCAACTTACTTCCTTCTCATAGCTTAGAATGCAGCTATTCCAGTACTAGGATTACAACTGCAGGTAAATTCAGACACGAAATCAGATGGCCTGTGGACCAACCTAACGGTTTTATGACACTTTTTTTAAAACAGTTCATCCTCATTTTGGGAAATACTGGGTAATTCTGTTCAATGAATAAAGTCATTTTCTTCTCCAGTTGAAATTATTAACCCTGTGTGAGTTGCTGCATATTTGTGTTTGAGGCCATTATCAGAATGTGAGAGGACATAACTATAATGAGGTTGAAAAAGATTATTTTTAGAATTTAGAATGTAGCCCTTACTAAATAGTGAAAGAGAAATTCTTTGAATCACTTCATTAACTGTTAAGTATTGTATGATGATTCCTAAATACCATCTTAAAAGCAAATCTCCAAATCTCAGGATCTGTGAGATTTCGGAGACATATCTGTAGTTTCCTTCTGAAAGTTACCAATATTCTTAGGTTTCCTAAGAATTCAAATGTATTTATTCATGTAGAAACTATTATACTTTAAGTTATCTTGTTACATACTTGAAAAAATACTTGTTTCTATTCAAACGTGTGTGTGTGTGTGTGTGTGTGTGTGTGCGCGTGTGTGTGTCTAATATGTTTGCAATTTAGAGTTTGCTTCTTTTTGTTAAGCTATGCAAATCTAATGTTGTTTATTGTATCATTATGAGATTCTGTCTCTTATAATATATGCCTCACTGTTATGAATGGTCCTTGCTTAGCTAAATATTATCCAGGAAGACAATAAATAAAATAAAGCAATAACATGAATTTTCCTCCTTTTCAATATTGAAATTAGTTTACCATTTTCCCATATCAGGAGACCGAGAGTGGATGCCAGGCCACAGCATAAGTGCCTCGGCTGATCACGCAGTTGTCTTGGGTGTTGTGCAGACTGCCCTGAACCTGTCCACGAGCAGAACACAGCGAAAGAGGGGTAAGGACAGCCTGAAGGCCACAGCGCCATATTGATGGCTCACTGTTTTTGTTCTTGTTTTTTTTTTTAGTTTGTCTCAGCACTTTACTAGGTACCTGAAAATTCGTCTTTGCAGTTTCATAATGTAAACTTATTCATTTTAAGTGGCTGTCTTACATTTTGTCTCCAAAACCAAAAAACCAAGAGTGGTCCTGATTCTTCTCAAAGACATGAGTTAACTTTAGTTATTTTTGTAACAATGTATTAGTGAATAATATTTTTTTAAGTGTAGCTCAGGGTATGTTGTGTATTTTGAGCAATCCTTGTAAAATACATACTTGGTTTTGTTACACTCTCAGGAAACTGTATTTATACTAGATTTTGCATATCATTCACTTGGTTCATATTATTATTGTTATTTTTAAACATGTATTTATTTTTGAGACAGAGAGAGCACAAGCAGGAATGGTACAGAGAGCGAGGGAGACATAATTCCAAGCAGGCTTTTCACAGGTTGTGCAGAGCCTGGTGTGGGGCTTGAACTCGTGAGTCATGAGATCATGACCTGAGCCCAAACCAAGAGTCAGATGCTTAACTGTCTGAGCCACCCAGGCACCCCACTTAGTTCATACTATGATCGGACACAGCCATTTGTGAAAGGAATGGTTTAAGTTAAGATTGCCGCTTGTAGCTGTGGTTAAGATACCTGTGTTCTAAACCTAGTGCTGAATGTGTTAACCCTGGAATCTTGATTTCAGTTCAACTCCATTCTCTAACCAAAATAACTGCAAGATTGTCTATAGGATAACGCTTTTGACGTGTTGAGTCTCATGGTAATATTTTCCTAGGGCATGTATGCAGAGAATTTTGACATCATTAAAATCAGTAGTTTTATTAGCTCATTATTGGCATCCAGTAATACCTGCTGCAATAAGTTTGCTTTAGGCTCAATGTCATGTGCAGTTGCTGTCGATGACTGATGAATTAAGACACTTTCTGTAGACATGTGTTGAGTATGTTGGCATGAAGCCGGGCCCCGAGGGAAAAGAGTTGCATGAGTCATGTTTCCTCATTTTGGGGGGCTCACAGGTTTGGGAGGAACAAAATGGGTTATTTACCTTCGTTTGAGGCCATCTTCGAGCCAGAAATTTAATTACACGTGATTTGTCCAAAAATGCAAAATCGATATGCCTCTCTTGCCCTAAATCCTATGACTAAAACTCCTTGGCTAGCTTAGATCCTTTTCATATGCACTTATGTTGAGAATCTGTCAGATTTAAAAGTTGTTTTTGGGTTTGTTTTTTTTTGGAAAAACCATCCATTTATGATAAATGTTTTTTCTGACTCTGTAATTAGGTACCTATTCTCACATCAAAGCCTTGAGCAGCTTCAAAAATTCTAGTTGCTTCCTTCTGAGGCAGTCAAAGGAACTGTTTTAACAAATTCACATGCATGCTATGAGGAATTTGTTACCAAGACAAATCTTTGTAAATAAGTAGCCAAATGCCTTTAAGTATCAATTTGGAGTGCTCTGTTGAAATCAATAATTTACTATCAAAAACATTTGTAGGAGTACTTACTTTAGGCCGGACACTGCCAGATACTGGTGATACAAAATATACCCTGGTCCCTGCAGTCCAAGAGCTTAGAGTCTAGTGCAGAGGTTCTCAAATGTTAGTTTGAACATGATCACCTGGGAAACCTTTTGTAATATAGATTTCTTGACCTCATTCTTTTTTTTTTTTAATTCTTTTAACATTTATTTTTGAGAGACAGAGCACAAGACAAGGAGGGGCAGAGAGAGAGGAAGACACAGAATCCAAAGCAGGCTCCAGGCTCTGTCAGCACAGAGCCAGATATGGAGCTTGAACCCACGAACCATGAGAGAGAGCATGACTTGGGCCAAAGTTGGACGCCTAACCGACTGGGCCGCCCAGGGGCCCCTCGACCTCATTCTTAAGATTCTGATTTATTAAAGCTGAGATAAGGTCTAGGAATTTGCACTTATTTCATCAACAATTCCATGTTATGCTGATGTACACAGTCCAAAAACCATACTGAGGGAAAACTGCTATACAGAAATGTAAACACATAAATGACCGCATATAAAGTACACATCTTATAAAAGGACTGCAGGTGACATACTTTTGGAGACCAGCAGGCGATTAATAATAGCATATGTGATCAGTTATGATAGAGGTAGTACATGTGCAGCCTTTTAGGAATAGAAATGGTAAAGTAATTGCTTTGCCGTTGAAAAGGGTAGATCACCAAAGTGTTAGGGACTAGGTGATATTTCAGCTGAATCTTAAAAAATGAATAAGATTTACCAGTTAGGGGCAGAGGGAAATGACTTTCTGAACAGAAGCAGTAGGCTGACATAAAACTAAAAATTTCTTGGCTAAGCTATGAATTACCAAAATCATATTTTCTAAACTGATGCCAACGTATAAAGGAATTCTTCTGTAAGATTTTTAAGTTTGTGAATGTAAAACTCTGAGAGCTGTGAAATACAGCAGTGTTTAGCAGCAAGCCCCCTGATCATCCCCCACCCCTGCCCAGACCTCCTTCTCCCCCACCCCATCTTCTTGTCTCCGCACAACCATATAGGCATCAGGAAGTGTCCAGGTCAGGAGCCATCTTGCCTCCGTCTGCCCACCGCAGCCTCTTCATCCCTAGAGTCTGCTGATTTCAGCTCTAATACTGATCCTGAATCTAACCGCTTCTACCACAGTTGCCCAAGATGAGCCCAAGCCAGTTGTCCATCATCCCTCATTTGTCTCTCAATTTAACTTTTTGCCTTTCCTGAAAACAAGTTTCCATAATTAATTTCCATCAAATTCTACTGTTTATAGTCAGTGGGTGAATTGCTTATAGTCATAAGCTTGTTTATAGTTTAGAGGGAGCTGATCACATTTTCTGTAAACTTAAATCATAAATTGCATCTTGTCAGTCTCCTGCTTAAAAGCATCTTATAGTTTCATAGACAGCAGGACAAAACTGTTTCTTACCAGACATCACACAGCGGCACTGAGTTGGTCCTGCCTGTCTCCCCTAGCCACGTCTTCTCCCACAATGCAGCTACGCTGGCTCTCTTTTTGTTCTCACACAGGCCACGCTCTCTCTTGCTTGTTAGCTTCGGAATTTGCTCTCCCATCTAACCTGGGATGGTCCGCAGCCTCTTTCTCCAACTTCCCCCCCTTTTTCATATGACTGATTCTTTCTCATTTTTCCATCTCAGCCCAGATGCTGCCTCCTTAGAGAGGCCTTCTGAACCCCCCTTTACCTAGTCCCTTGAGACCCCCAATCACCTTTGCCTTCTTTTGTCCTTCTCATAGAACCTATTACTAGGTGAAATCATTTTACTTGTTAATTTTCTGCTCATCCTATGTTTGGTTGGAAAGAAAGCAAGGACCTACCCTGTCCTTCTCATTGGTGTATCCTCAGCGATAGAACACAGCCTGGCATTTTGTCAGCACTCAGGAAGTGTGTCTGCATGAGCGAAGCAGGATAGCAGGACTATCCTGCTATCCTGTTGTGTTAGACTGGACTGCTATCAGTTGTGTTAGTCTGGAGTACAATTGGAGGGTAGGAGCAGTGTCTCCTTCAATTTTGAGTCCTCTGATCCTGACACAGTGCCTGGCAGTTTTAGGATTTGAGAAAAGATTTTGTAATTTAATTAGATTAGGTATTAATTCATAGGTTCTCAGAGTTAGAGGGGATTTAGGACATCATTCTGTCCAGCTCCTAAATTTTCAGGTGAAATATGCATTTGCATATCTCAGGTCACAAGGTGATTTCTAATTGAGTGAGATTAGACAAGTGCTTCCCACTTTAGCCTTCTTTCTATTAACCCATGCTGCTAAATAAAATGTACGTATAGGTGTGAGAACTCGTAGAAAATACATTTTTATATTTTATGTATAAATTCTTAGTAATTTACACAGTGGAACAAGAATAGCAAAAGACAATGATGTTTTGCACACTTTATTCGGGAATAAAATAGTGGCTCTTTGCTCAGATGTTATTTGTAATTGAAACACTATACAGAAATCGTGTTGCTCTACTCATGTTTCATCCAGTTCTAATGTTTTAATTTAGAATAACAATGACGATTATTGGTTAGATAGTTTTCAGTGAGTGATTCATGCTTTCATATCCGTGTCAGCATTCTTATGCCCGTTGATAGAGCACAAAGCATCCTTCTCTTTTATCTTTCCAATATTTGGGCTGGTCTCATTAGTGATCATACAGCATATATATTCTTTCGTTAATACCAAGGACAATTTCTCTAGTTATTTTTAGAGTATAACTGTGGTCAGTGGTAATTTCTAGTTTCCTAAGATTACACTGCCAGTAATGGCACAAGTTGCTTCAAAAAGGAATTTCTGATGTGTGTAATCTACAAACTAGACTTTAAAAAAAAATCATGGAATGATCCTTTCAATCATGGCATTTTCCATTGGTGCCAGTCTTTTTTCTTTTTAAGTTTATTTGTTTATTTTGAGAGAGAGAGACACAGAGAGAGCAAGTGAGGGAGGGGCAAAGAGAGAGGGAGAGGGAGAATCCCAAGCAGGCTCTGCTCTGTCAGTGTGGAGCCTGACGCAGGGGTTGAACTCACAAAGTGTGAAATCATTACCTGAGTTGAAACCAAGAGTTGGACGCTTAAGTGACTGAACCTCCTAGTCACCCCATCGTTAGTGCCAGTCTTAACGGTGTTTCAAATCTTAATCCTGGCAATAACATTAATAAGCTTGTATGTTAATAAGCTTGTGGAAAGAATGATGTACTCACCTAAATAAACAACAAAAAAGGAATAAAATTAAGGATCAGATTGAAGCTTCCTCTGTCACTGTGTTTCAGGTACTTTAAATTACACTTTAAACATATTTTCCATAGGAAAAAATTGTCTGTTTGCTGCGTGCTAAGCATAAATCTGACCCACTCCCAGTGTACTTTTTTTTTTTTTCTCAGTTGGCATCAATTAACTTCTAATACTGTGGCAACCAGATGTTGTTACAAGAGTTTGGCAAATGTTTGTGTTCTTCTGAATTTTCTGAAGGGCATCTATGTTATGTTAAATTTTTTCAACTCACATTTACCTGTGTTGGCAGAAGTCCAGTTCTTCCTCGTAACATCTTCCATTTATTTTATTTAATTTTTAATGTTTATTTATTTTTGAGACACACACACACACACACACACACACACACACACACACAGTGCAAGTGAGGTTGGGGCAGAGAGAGGGAGACGAGACACAGAATCTGAAGCAGGCTCCAGGCTCTGAGTTGTCAGCATAGAGCCTCACACAGAGCTCCAACTCACAAACCCGTGAGATCATGACCTGAGCTGAAGTTGGATGCTTAAACAACTGAGCTACCCAGGCAACCCTATTTGTTTTATTTTAATCAGAATTCTTCATTCCTCTGAATTTTACTTGACTGGGACACAGCACAATATAGATAGGAAGGTGGAGTTTCTCCATAGATGTAGAAGTTTCAGTGCGTACAGTTGAATTACTTTATGCTCATTGGCCTGTGCTTCCACGATTGCCGTTCTTAACTACTGCTTTCTTATATAGGAATGGCAAGTTTGCTTTTTTTTTTTTTTGTATTATGTATTGTTATGTATTTGTGTACTTTATGTATTATGTACTTTTATGGATTATAGGTAATAGAGGAAATTATTTCCAAATTCTAGTCATTAAAGTAATCCACAGGGATATTTACATTTATTTGTCTTAAAACATAAACACACTTTTGTCAATACATTTTCTTTAGAATTGTCTCTGTGTGCATAGACACAAAAAGGTCAGACTCTTATTTTAATTTATTCATAATTTCATTCCAACAAAAAATGTTTTCAAAATTGATTTCTGAAATGTTCATTAAAATTGGTGCCCTTTGGGACTTACCTTAGTCAGTTTTAATTGCTTATATAATTACACACTGCATTAGGATGCTTCTTAGGGTACTAGCTACATTCCAAGTAGATTTTTAAGTTTAAGAAAAAAGACAAACTCAGTAGTCAGTAAACGTTTGATACATGGCAACTACCTGTAGTTACTCTTCTGAATCTTACATTTTCCTTTGACTCGAGTGGACATAATGTTATAATGGCATATGTTCAGTCAAATCATGATTTTCATGATAATGATAATAGCACTTCTTTAAAGAACCCAATTTTTACCCAAAACCAATTTGTATTAAGGGAATACAAGGTTATCTTAGAAATTATTTATATTTAACATAAATATATTTATTTAAATCTAAATAGTGATTCATTACATATAAAAATATACCTGCACTATGAATTTCTAAATTTGTACTTTGAATATTCCTTTGGCCTTCATTAAAGAATCTTGTGAACAGTACCAAAAGATATCTATATCTATCTACATCTATGTATCTATACATAGATATAGATATGTGCCTATATATATATATGCTATTTATATTTATATCTATTTATATCTATATTTATATATATCTGTATGTATCTATATGTATAGATATCTATAGATACATGTATCTATAGATATCTCTCTATATTATCTATCTATAATTAATTTATATTAGTGTAAGATTTAAAAGGATTTTTTTCTTACTATGAAAGAAACACACATGTTGAATAAACCAACTAAATCAGCCTTTGAAATAGGTCAGGACAAAGTTGTGACTGCCTTAGTGGAACAAAGTAATAACCTGAGGTAGATCTATGTTTCCGGAACTTTTCCACTAATTGCCCTATAAAGCAACAGAGAGTGAACTCATATTTAGGAAAATAAGAAATATGATCTCAATTTCTTTAAAGCCTATATTTTTCTAAAAGCGTTTTCATACTAATATTTTGTGTCCATATTTGTTTTAGTAGAAGAATGTTAAGCACCATCAAATAAAATTCACTAGGTTCACTAGGAAGTGGTACCATGTCTATTCTATGAGGTTTTTTTTTCTCTTAAAAGGCAGAGTTTGGTATAATCCTAGAATTTAAGAAACAGGACACATATTTAAAAAAAGAAAAAAAAGAAACGGCACAGTTTGGATGGCTATCGGGTAGATTATAAAATTGGATATTGAATTGTTCTGGAATTGACTTGGTTCACAGAAGTTTTGCTTCAGTTAATATTAAAATTAACTTGTCTTTTTCTGAATGTAAGAAAAAAAAAGAGCAAAATAACCCCAAAGTGTTCTTTATGATGTAGGGAAAGTAACTTGGCATTAACTGCTCTAGGTTCAAAGGGATGGTATTTTGTATCTTTAAGCATTCATTCAGAAATTTTAAAACAGTTGATTAAAATTTTTTTATTTTTCATTTTAGGGGAGATATCACAGAGACCTTCAACAGCACATATACCCCTCTCCAACTCTGTTAAAAAAAGCTCCGGTTGCCTCTTCTCCCATCCTCGATCAAGAAGTGCAGCTGTTCGATTGTTATCTAGAGCTGCTTCTGAAATTTCAGAAATTGAATACATTGATATTACTGACCACACTGAGCCTTTCTTAGATGACACTGCTGATCAGCAAACCTTAGACAATTTGGAAAAAGAATTAAATGTGCTGGGAAATCTTGCAGGTAATGCTTTTTTTTTTTTTTTTTTTTTTTTTTTTTTTTTTTTTTTTT
>NC_064810.1:96271765-96288332 GCF_023721935.1 Panthera uncia
CTTTTTTTTTTTTTAATTTTTTTTAATGTTTTTATTTATTTTTGAGACAGAGAGAGGCAGAGCATGAGCAGGGGAGGGGCAGAGAGAGAGGGAGACACAGAATCCGAAGCAGGCTCCAGGCTCTGAGCTGTCAGCCCAGAGCCCGACGCTGGGCTAGAACTCACAGACTGTGAGATCATGACCTGAGCCGAAGCCGGACGCTCAACCGACTGAGCCACCCAGGCGCCCCTCTGCTTGATTCTTTATAACATCCTCCAAGAAAACAAGGCTTTCCCTTTTTCCCTCATATAACTGTTAACCTTTGTATTTGTTTCCTTGGATATCCCCTGACATCTCCCTGAGAATGTTACCAAATGGGTGGATGCCCACACCAGAGATGGCCCCCTTAGCCTACATAATACACAGTTAAAATGGAATAAGGAGGGGCTCCTGGGTGGCTCAGTTGGTTACGTGTCCAACTTCGGCTCAGGTCGATTTTGTGGTTCATGAGTTCAAGCCCTGCGTTGAGCTCTGTGCTGACAGCTCAGAGCCTGGAGCCTGCTTCAAATTCTGTGTCTCCCTCTCTCTCTGCCACTCCTCTGCTCATGCTCTGTCTCTGTTTAAAAAAAAATGTGGCATAAGGAACTTCATGTGGACGAAATATATATTTTTTCTTCTTTCTACAAACCTGCTGAGTGGCTAATCTCTGTAGCTTTATTAAAGCTACTGCCCAACACCCTTGTTGGAGGATTGAGCTGTTAGATCTTTTAAAGCAGTATTTGGCAAGCTTCAGTGCCAATGCACTGAAATGCAGATTCTGGGATGGGGCCCAGGATTCTGCACATCTGACCAGTACCCATTTGATGCCAGTGCTGCTGATTGGCATACCAGTTTGAGGAGAAATTAGACTGCTGCATTCCCTTTCCTAAAATCTCAGTGATTGTAGTCTAGCAAATCATAACCATATTCGTGAACATACAAGGGTCTGGTTCAGTAACAGACCCCAGGGGAATCAGTCCTCTTTTCATCAGGAAGTTGTTCATGCAGTTGTTCCTGCCGCACATCCAAGAAGCAGGCCAGAAACTTCCACATGTGCTTGCTTTTTGGTTTTGTGTTTGTTTGTTTGTTTGTTTGGTTGGTTTTTAGTGATATCCTCCTCTGTTCACCTCAGAATAAAAACTTTTCTATTTGCATAAAAAGAACATATCTTGGCTTTGAAAAATTCAAGAAATACCAAAAAATACTAAAAGGGAAGCCAAAATCCTCACAAAATCTTAATCCTTAATCCTTAATATGAAATCCTTTATATGAAAACAACCATCTTATTTGATGAGCAAATATTAATATTTTAAACATCTGCTTATGTCATGAGTATACATATAAAAATACATAGTTAGAAGGATGAATAGATTGAAGGAAAGACAGTAGTCATTTTATAAAAAATAAATTTAGGCTCTACGTATTTTTAAATGGTTACATATTTACTCAATTAAACAAAAGATAAATAGAAATGAAACTAATGGAAATTATAGATTTCAGGTACTTTTTCATCACAAAAATATTAAGTTGAACTATATGAAATTGCTTTTTGTAGACAAGAAACAGTGGGATATTGGCAATTTTATATAGTCTGTCTTGTACTTTTATGTAAATATCCCTTTAAAAATTAAGAAAAAGGTAAAAAAGAAATAGTAAGCAATCAAGACCATTTATAATTATCTATGATTTAGTTTTATACAATAATGATGAAATCCCTATAATAAAGATGAGGACTTATTTGTTGTGTTTTTTAGCCACATGTGATTATAAATACTATTGAATATATTGCTATTATAGTTACAATTTTTCATTTTTTTAAGGTTTCCTTTTATTTCCTTTTTCTTAGTGAAAATTCATAAAGATTAGATGATCAGTACCAGCATTTTTATTTTGGCTTTCCAATTTTGAGCCTTTATTTTAAATATATTTTTTAATGTTTTATTTTATTTTTCAGAGAGAGAGAGAGAGAGAGAGAGAAAGAGAGAGCGAGCATGAGTAGGGGAGGGGCAGAGAGAGAGGGAGACACAGAATCTGAAGCAGGCTCCAGGCTCCGCTCTGTCAGCACAGAGCCCAACTGGAGGTTCAAACCCATGAACTGTGAGATCATGACCTAAGCTGAAGTTGGACACTTAACCGACTGAGCCACCCAGGCACCCCTTGAGCCTTTTATTTTGATTCAGCTCTAGAAGATTCGATTGTGACATTCTTGAGAATTTGTTTCATCTTTACGGCTGAATGGCAAATTAGCTAGATTAATCTAGTGGATCACACTTTTTTCCCTCTGCATTTAGTAGACATTTCTCCACTGTCTTCTGTGCCTCATTTTGATGCAAGTTAGTACTTAGCACAGTTTTTCCATTTGCTTTTGTTTGGTTGAATTTAATTGTAGCTCTATTACTCAAGTTCTTTCATGTTTGAGAATGAGTGCTTCCTTTATATTTAAACGGCAAATTGACTGAAGGTAATATAGTTGGGGCATTTTTCTTGTAAACCTTGTATATGCTGACTCATTGTTATCTGTGTCTGAATTCTGTTATGAAGTAGTTTGAGGTCACCTTTATTTTTTTCCTCACTCTCTCTCTTGCATGTGACAGGCTTCTTTCCTGAATGGATGTTTGAAGAATTTTTTCTTAATCTTTGAAATTCAATAACGGGACCAGAAATGTGTTTCAATATCAATAATTCAGCATTTCTTAAAGCAGTGGGCTCTCTTTCTATCTGTAGAAAAATTGCTCCTTATTTTCAGAGATATTTTCTGCTGTTGTATATTTGAATTGCTTTTCTGTTCCATATGGGATTATCCTGCTGACGAACCTATTTTGTCTGTGTTGGATCTTCTTTGTACAATGTATTTACTTACATTTTCGTCAACTCTTTTAACCAGTTTTATTTTCCTTTGCATTTACTACTTTACCTTCAGCTTGTCTTCTATGTCGGGATTTTAATTTTCAGCTACAGTTATAATCCGTTCTTTATTGACTGATTTAATACATTAGCTTTCTAAAGGTATTCTTTGATTTCTTTTTGTAAATTTTTACTTTGATGTATTATAAACTTATGGAAAATTTTCAAGAATGCGAGAATAGTACAAGGAGGGGCTCTTGGGTGGCTCAGTCAGTTGAGTGTCTGACTTCAGCTGAGGTCATGATCTCATGGTTCATGAGTTCAAGCCCCGCATCAGGCTCTGTGCTGACAGTTCAGAGCCTGGAGCCTGCTTCACGTTCTGTGTCTCCCTCTCTTACTTCCCCACCCCCACTCATGCTCTGTCTTCTCTCTCTCTCTCTCTCTCTCTCTCTCTCTCTCTCTCTCAAAAATAAATATTAAAAAATTTAAAAAGGAGAGAGAATAGTAGAAGGAATTACTGTATACTCTTTAACGAGTTCACTACTTGTCTTTTGCGCTATTTGGATATATGTATACACACACACACACACGCACACTGTACTTTTTTGTGAATCATTTGAGAGGAGGTTATAAACATTATGAGCCTTGATCAAAAAAATACTTGAGTGTAAAAAAATACATCAGTCAGTGTGTGTTACCCACGAACAGGACATTTTTTCAAGGATCATAATACAATGATCAAAAATCAGGAAATTTAACATTGATACAATATGATCCTCTACTCTAGTCCACAGTGCCTATCTAATTTTTAAAACTTGTCTCAGTAGTGTTCATTATAGCTTGTTTTTTTCTGGTATCGGATCCTATCCAGGAACAGGTGATCATTGAAAAATTTTTTTCTTGTTAACATCTGACATGACGTTTGATCTTTGAGATTAGTTTTGCTGTTTTTAATTAATTAATTTTTAATTGAAATGTGATTGACTTACCATAACCTTTTAGTTTCAGTGGTACATAATAGTGATTCAGTGTGTTTATACATTATGAAATAATCCCCATAGTAAGTTCACTTACCATCATCTGTCACCACACACAGTTATTACAACATTATTGACTATATCCCCTATGCAGTACATTATATCTCTATGACTTGTTTATTTTATAACTGGAAGTTTGTACCTCTTAATCCCCTTCACATGTTTAGCTCACTCCTCCCACTCCTTTCCTCTCTGGTAACCAACAGTTTGTTTCCTATATCTATGAAACTGTTTCTGTTTTGTTTTATGCATTTGTTTTGTTTTTTTTAGATTCCACATATAAGCGAAATCATGTGGTATTTGCCCTCCATGTTGTCGTAAATGGCAAGGTTTCATTCCTTTTTTTATGGCTGAGTAATATTCTGGTGTGTGTGCATGTGTGTGTGTGTGTGTGTGTGTATCTCACATCTTTATGCATTCATATATTCATGGACACTCAGGTTGCTTCTATATCCTGGCTATTGTAAATAATGGTGCAATAAATATTTGTAAATAAATATGGTAAATAATTGCAATAATGCAATGAACATATTGGTGCAGATAATCTCTTTGAACTGGTGTTCTCATTTTATTCGGGTAAATATCCAGAAATGGAATTGCTGGATTGTATGGTAGTTATATTTTTACTTTTTTTGAGGAACCTCCATATTGTTTTCCATAGTAGCTGCTCCAATTTACATTCTTACCAACAGTGTCCGAGGGTTTCCTTTTTTCCATGTCCCCACCAACACTTGTTTTGTTTTTTTTTTGTCTTTTTGATAATAACCAATCTGATGGGTGGTATATCATTGTGGTTTTGGTTTGCCTTTACCTGATGGTTAGTGATATGGAGCATATCGTTTCATGTGATTGTTGTCCTTCTGTTTGTCTTCTGAGAAATGTCTGTTCAGGCCTGCTCATTTTTTAAATGCATTGCTTTTTTTTTTTAATTAAAAAATGTTTGTTTGTTTGTTTATGAGAAAGAGAGTGGGAAAGGAGCAGAGGGAGAGGCAGACAGAGAATTCCAAGCAGGCTCTACACTGTCAGCACAGAGCCTGATGCAGGGCTCCATCCCACGAACTATGAGATCATGACCTGAGCCAAAACCAAGAGCTGGATGATTAACTAAGCCACCCATGTTGTTTGCTTTTTTGATACTAAGTTGTGTAAGTTCTTTTTGTAGTTTGAATATTAATCCATTATTGGCTGTATGACTTGCAAATATTCTTCTCCCATTCAGTAGGTTGCCTTTCCATTTTGTTAATGGTTTCCTTTGCTGTACAAATGCCATTTAGTTTGATATAATCTCATTTGTTTATTTTAGCTTTTCTTGCCCTTGCCTGAGGATACTAGTCCAAAAATATATTGCCAAGACCAGCGTAAAAGAGTTTACTGCCTATGGTTTCTTGTATGAGCCTTATGATTTTAGGTGTTAACATTCAAGTCTTTAATCCATTTTTTTTTTAACGTTTATTTATTTTTGAGACAGAGAGAGACAGAGCATGAACGGGGGCAGGTCAGAGAGAGAGGGAGACACAGAATCTGAAACAGGCTCCAGGCTCCGAGCCGTCAGCCCAGAGCCCGACGCGGGGCTCGAACTCACGGACTGCGAGATCATGACCTGAGCCGAAGTCGGCCGCTCAACCGACTGAGCCACCCAGGCGCCCCGGTCTTTAATCCATTTTTAATCTATTTTTATATGTGGTATAAGATAGTGGTGCAGTTTCATTCTTCTGTGTGTAGCTGTCTGCCCAGTACCATTTATTGTAGAGACTGTCTTTTCCCCATTGTATATTCTTGTCTTTTTTGTCATAGTTCAATTAACCATGTATATGTTAAGCTTTCTGTTCTATTCTATTGATCTATTGTTTCCATGCTTTGTAGTGTAGTTTGAAATCAAAAGGTGTGACACCTGAAGCATTGTTCTTTTCTCTCAAGATGCTTTGGCTATCTGGGATCTTTTGTGGTTCCATACAAATTTTAGGATTCTTTGTTCTAGTTTTATAAATATTCCATTGGTATTTTTATGGAGATTGCATTGAATCTTTGGATTGCTTTGGGTAGAGTGGACATTTTAGCAATATTTATTCTTCTAATCCATGAGCATGTTGTATCTTTCCATTTATTTATGCTGTCTTCTTCCATAAGTATCCTACAGTTTTCAGAATACAGGTCTTTCACCTCCTTAAATTTATTTCTAGGTACTTTATTCTTTTTGATGAAATTGTAAATGGGGGTTATTTTTTATTTCTCTTTTCGATATCTTTTTACTATGTATAGAAATGCAACTGATTTCTGTATATTAATTTTGTATCCTGTGACTATACTGAATTCATTTATTAGTTCTTAGAGTTTTTTGGTTGAATCCTGGTTCTTCTATATTCAGTGTCATGCCATCTGCAAATAGTGAGCATTTTACTTCTTCCTTTCCAATGTGGGTGACTTTTTTTTTCTTTTTCTTGCCTATTTGCTGTGATTAGGACTTCCAATGTTGAATATGTTGAATGAAACATGAAAGTTCAATAAAAGTGGTAACAGTGGGCATCCTTGTTCTGATCTTAAGCTTTTCATGGTTGAGTATAATGTTAACATTTGGGTTTGTCATATACGATCTTTCTTATGTTGAGGTGCATTTCTTCCATACCCATGAGTGGAGTTGGCCCAGGGTGTACCACGGTGGGGTTGTCTTGGGGAAATGGCTGCAGCTGTTCTAAGCTAGGGGCCCGGGCTTGTTGGGTCAGTTCGAGCAGGCCAACTATAGTACCTGGACCTTGCTTTTGTCTGTGCTATCAAGGTGGAGGGGGGACATAAAAAATGGCACTTTCAGGGCACCTGGTTGGCTCAGTCAGTTAAGTGTCTGACACTTGATCTTGGCTCAGGTCAAGATCTCATGGTTTGTGGGTTCAAGCTCTGCATTGGGCTCTGCGCTGACAACATGGAGCCTCCTTGGGATTCTGTCTCTCCTTCTCTCCACCCATCCCCCACGTATGTGTGCTCTCTCTCTCAAAATAAATAAACGTTAAAAAAATGGCACTTGCTGGTCCTTTCAACCCCAGAGTGATTTCTAGAAGTTTCCCACCATTTAGATGCACTAAGGTTAGTAAATAGATTTCTTTCACTTGCAGTCAAATTGCCCTTTAAACCACTATTTTTCCATGTGTCCCAAGGTGAGAGAGTATGTACATGGACCCCTCAGAGATATTCCTCCCCACTGCAGGTTGCCACACTGGGTATGGGGTTCCCTTCGTGACTATATCCCTATCTCCTGCCCTTCTGTGTGTGGTCTCCCTCTTATTTATTGTGCAAAAGCTCTTCATTCAGCCCTCAGTTCTTTGGGAGGAATTGTGTAGCTGTACATTCAGTGAGTTCATGGGAGGAGGTGAGTTCAGGGTCTCCTTACACCACCATGTTAGACTGGCTCCTTAACAGTTTTACACTGTTCTTAAATTTATTTATTTTTGAGAGAAAGAGAGCATGAGCTGGGGAAGGGCAGAAAGAGAGGGAGAGAGAAAATCCAAAGCAGGCTCTGCACTGACAGCACAAGCTCAGTGCAGGGCCCCAACTCATGAGCCAAAATCAGGAGTTGGATGCTTAACCGACTGAGCCACTCAGGTGCCCCAGTTTTACACTTTAAAAAATATATATCATTTTCATTCTTTCTTTTGTAGCTAAAGGACTCATGGGGGAATTTTCTTATGGTCTTGATCTGTTTTCTACCAGATTGATCTTTTATTTAATCATTCTTTGCATGCCATGGATTCTTGGATTCTAGTTTGTTCATCTGCATAGCTACTTGCTGTCATTTCTTTGTATCTTATGTGTTCATACTTATTGTGGGCAGCTTTACTCATATGTTCTTTTCTGATATAGTGAGATTACATTTTCCCTAAAATGCTGTCCACCTGTACCAAGGTATGTCAGTCTTCTCTTTGGAGCTACTATTTGTGTATTGGTTATTGCATTGTTTTCTGTATCTTGCCAGCTCAAAGGCATGGGAGGATCGATGAAGGGCTGGGGAGCTTATCCTCCTTTATTGGAAGGCCTGGGCTCGCTAGTCTTCTTCTTGATTACGTTAAATTTCATTGCACCTGGTTTCAGCTGTGTTCTGTCCCTGTGGGGACACCTGCAGGTTTGTAATTTTCTTGCCTCTGCTAAGATCTTCCAGTGGGTACTTAGGGGTTTTACAAATATTTCAAATTATTTCTTCTTCTTTCCCCTTCACCTACTTTTCTCCAAATTGGTGTGGTATTGGTGAGACTTGTCAGTGCTTTCGATGACTCTCCTTTTCCTGTTACTAGTTTAGTGTTCATATTGGCTGGGGAAGAAAGTGAATAGATGGCAGTGGCACCCAGCTACACCACAGAGAGTCTTTATTTGGTTGTCCCTTGTTGAAATTTATTATGTGGACTTACATTCCTTTCTTTGTCCGATTCCTTTTATGATTTTATTTTAGTTTAGTTCTTCTGCTTTTCCTATTCATTTAATTATGGGTTGGGGGATGAGAGTCTGTGATCCACCTGTACCCAATCCATTTGCCTTCCTCTAAAATACTAAAAATCAAATGTAAGTCTCCTTGGAGGTAATTCTCACGTTAAAGACGAATTCTAAAATGAAGCATGACAGGCCTGAACTAGATCTAAAAGGATAACCGTTCAGCTTTTAATCAGAAAATGAAGGGTTTCTTATTTTGATAAATTGGTGAGTTCCACTATTTACAAATGAAACACCAGACTTAACAAGCAGTAGTCTCTTGTGTTTGTTTCTAACCACCAGCTTCCCTATTTCCTTTATCACTTTTGTTCTTACATACTTCACTTTTTCCCTCTGCCACTCATTTTTCCATACACTGATGCCAGTATTTTCACTAGAGTGCATAACTTTTCGTATATGAAGGCAGCATACACTGCGTGGCCTGTGAACCACCAGGGCTTTGCTGATGGTCCAGGAGCAGAACTAAATCACTTACACACACTTGACCCATGGACAGCTCTCTTTATGTTTGGGAAGATTGGCTTTGGATGAGTGCACAGCTTTGGAGACATTCACCTGGAGCTTAGGAAGGAAGAGGGTGGCACATCAGACCCAACAAAACAGTCAGTGAGGTGATAGATGCTGTGGTGTCATCAGCTGCTATTCCAGAAAATTCACGGTTTCTGTACAAGGCTTTTGTATTCTGTTTAGCATCAATGGGCAGAAAAATTCCACCCACATTTCACTACTTATGGTGCAGCCTGGAAAAACTCCATATGAGGTTTGGTTGCACAGACGCACAGCTACACAATTTGACTCTTATACAAATGTAAATGTGTTCACATCCCTGTGAAAGCTGACATTTTGTGAGCAGCAAACGTGACTTGTTTTCTCTTAGCTCTAGGATACATCCATTTCCTCTAAGTTCTATGGAAAACAACTGCGCCAGGCAACTGGGAGAAGAAAAGGCAGCGAATAACTATATTCAGTGAAATGTTTCCCCATTCAGATTGCTGTGGCTGATATGAGAGCCCTTTCAGAAGCAGGCAGGGCAGGCGAATGGGCGGGCGGGGGTAGAGGGCAGGTGTACAGGTTGCAGACCAACTTCCTGCTGAATCAGGAGATGGGGGCAGGAAAGCCAGGCAGTTTTGAGCCAGGCTCTGGGTCCAGGAGCCTGGTTTTGAAATTTGAAACCTCTACCTCCTAGCTTCATGACATTGGGCATATGACTTTCACAATCTCACTTTGCATCAGTTTCTGTGTATGAAAGATGGCTACAATAGGCCCTATCATAAAATTGTTCAATGATTGAATTTAATGATATATTAAATATTATATTTATGAAAAATTTCTTTCTCTTTCTCTCTCTCTACATACACACACATACACACACACACATTCTCTCTTAAGAGTTAATTGCTTAGCACATAGTAAATCCTGAAAAAGAAACTTAAATTGTTTAAGGAACCAGTGGTTGGTACTTTCCACATACAATATAGGTAAGGTTCTCTTGGTAAGTCTAATTTTTAGTCAAAAACATCTAAAAGCTGTTTTCATTCTACAATGATGTTTTCTTCTGGCCACCGTGAGGGTGATAGCTTTAGCTCATTCCATATAATTATTTCCTCCACAAATATCTTTGTAAATAAAGCTATCATCACTTCCTTAGTAGGTTCAACATGACCATATAACTTACTTGCCAAGTCACTTTGTCAACTTTTGAATATTGTCATAGCCTGAAGAAATTTGGGAAACATCAGAAGATATGCAGTATGAGAAAGTATCAGTAATAATGCACATTAAGGCAGTCATGTTTTCATTAGTTAAAAATAATTCATTTGTTCAAACTTATTCTGACTTGTGGTTTAAGGGTTTGTACTTTAAGACTTAAATTCCCATGGCAATCCTATGTTTGTATAAGTCCACAGTAGTTAACTGAGCCAAGCAATTAAAAAGAGGAAAGTAATTTTCTTAAATAAGAAAGACTAAAAATCTACCTGATACTAACTGATGTAGCTATACTGTTGGAGAAAAAAATAGTGAGATAGTGAATAATTGGAACCTCTGTTCATAAGTTGACCATCAAGTAAGATATTACACTGTATGGGGGCTAATCAGGGTTTATAGTTAGCAGATTAAGTAAGTAACCCTTGTAAAGAGAGGTTAAGATGGACTGGAATGGCAATCTTTTTGCTTTGGGTCACCTTTCAATTTCAAGAAAAAAAATGAGTGCCACCTATAAATGAAAGTCAACATATTTTTTAAAATTCTGACATAAGGAATATGAAGCCATTCAATGAGTAATAATCACTACTTGTTTTTATATGTAATTTTGCTTCATTTGATCTTTATAACAACTCTGTGAAGACAAATGAAGCAGGTATGATTTTTAATCTCCCCTTCGTGGATACAGTAACTGAGGCTCTAGGTGACGTAATAACTACCCAGGGTCTCCCTTGGGTGCTCAGAAGAGCCCAGGCGCGAACCTGGGCAAGTCTGCCCCACATTCCTTTGTCTCACCACCCTACCACAGTGCACTTAACTAATGTCAAATCCTTACTCCTAATCAGTATTGTGACCACATAAGAGGCAGAGGGTGTGGGCAGGGAGAAGGTAAAAGGAAGAAGGTAAGAAGGGATAAACAAGGCGAGACACAATGGCAGAAGGGAAGAGATGGAGAGAGAAAAACCAAAGTCTGAAGGTTTGGGGAGGGGGCTCACAGGTTACAGGGTAAGTGTCCTGGTTGTCACAGCCTCCTAAACACGGGGATGTCACTGGTATCTCTGCTAATAGTCCTTTAGATGGTGGTGGTGGTGGTGATTTGGGTTCCTTATAGGAACGTAACCTGTCTGCTTTGTGTCTATTCTTTGAAGTTTTTATCCTGTCTCTTTGTTCCCACTTTTCTTTCCTTCATTTCTTTTACTCATCTAAATGTTCGTTTCCCTGTAGAATAAAGTTTTACGTGTATATTTTAAATGACTTGAGTTTTAGAAATACACCTTAAAACTTTATATTTAGTCATTTTTTTCCCCTTTGCCATTCTTTATTATCGAATTTAAGAGGTTCTTCAATGATCAGAGAACATACACTATTACTCCAGGGATAGAAAAAGGCTTAACTTCAATCCATTCCTCAATAGTCCACTTTCTAGACAGTTATAAAGTAAATTTATAACAGCTGAATTTCCACTATAAATGTCAATCCAGTCTTCCCTGGTTTTATATTAGAAAATCTTAGGTTTTTGTATAATTGATCTTTTAGATTTAACACTAACCCACAATAGAGTTTTCATAGGCAGTTTTATTTTTCCCTGCCCTGAAAATCAGGTGATGTCACCTTTGCCCCTCTTAACTTCACATGGTGCTTGGAAATATCATTTTGAGAATGAACAATTATATAAAAGTAGGCCCATTCTATCTACACCATCCGAATTAGCTCTGCTCAGTCAGGACTGAACTGCCCTGCAGACGTCGGGTACCTCTCCTGGTGGTGTTCTTTAGATCTAAGAGTCGTTACTGGGTTTCAGTTCTGTAGTTGCACCAGTTGCAAATCCTGAATTGATTGCTTTCTCACGGGTAACAGTCCCTATCACTGGGGCAAGTGAGGGTGCTCTGCATACCTGTCTTTTTTACCTTGTGGAAAAAGAGAAGAGAAAATAGAAGTCCACGCTAAAGAATGAGATTCTGAGATATAGAGATTTCTGACGTTGCTGAGCTAGAAGAGCTTAGGGCTAGTTGCATTTCTTCTCTGGTTGTGTGACTTCCAACAAGCAACCAGTGTCTCGGGGACCTTCGGTTTCCTAATCTCCAACAACTGGGGAGGGAATAAAAATTCTAGCTGAAGAATCTTTTTGTTTTTCTCAAAATTAGTCTTCTACAGAGCTCCAAATTTAAATCAGACCGAGTAAAGCCATTTTGATGATTTTGGGGTTGTGGAACAGGAGCCTCAGCCCCAAGACTACTGTATTTCTCCAGGTATCATAATTTGAAAGTCACTGGGCTAAATAATTTTAAGGACATTTCCAGTTGTAAAGGTATTGAGGACTGTCTTGCAGCAGGAATAATCGAAGTTTCTTCCAGCAGGGGAATGTCTGCTTGCTCAAAAACTTCAAGTAAATACTATCCAAGAAATAATCGTAATCATAACCATAGAATAATTCTCTCAGTCCAGGTGAATGTTACACATAGTTTGGAGTGTGGTCCTTGTGATCAGGAGAATATTTGCTTGCACTTTCATCAGAGTAAGGGGAAAAGTAGCACCCGGTAATTTTAACAGTTTTAAAAGTCATGCTACCATAACCTTAGGTAAAAGTTAGATGGCTCTTCCAACTTCATCAATGACAAAAAGAAGGCATCATGGTCTTTCTAATACAGCAATCATACTTATTTTTGTACTTTTTGGTAGTTTATATAAAATCTGTTTGCTTATGCATTTGCTTATTTAACTTGCACTGTTTGCCCTTACATGAGCTAAATCATAGGCCTGCTTCATGTAAAAGATTTAAGTCTTCTCCCCTTTCACATACAAATGGTTATTATCTATCCAAACAAAG
Organism: Panthera uncia; assembly: GCF_023721935.1. Taxonomy (NCBI): domain Eukaryota; kingdom Metazoa; phylum Chordata; class Mammalia; order Carnivora; family Felidae; genus Panthera; species Panthera uncia. The sequence goes on from NC_064810.1 coordinate 96,284,666, forward strand.
CAGAAAGTAGAAAGGGTAGCAGAAAAGAAAGGAAGCAGCAAAAGAAAGGGTAGCTTTGCCAAAAGTAACCTTCACCTCAGACTGTATGGGGGTAAAGCTTTTATTTCTTAGAAGACAAAAATAAACAATAAGGTGTTTAACGTTCTGGCAAATTGAGGAGTTGCACGATATTCTAGCCTTAAAAGAGGATCCTGTGACTTTCTTTGCAATTTTGTAAATTCTCAGGACATTTAACACTTTCTTAAGTGTAGTATATTTTAAAAAATCAATTAGGTTAGTTGAAATAACTCAGAGAAAGACAAATACTATATAATATCACTTACATATGGAATCTAAAAAACCCAAACTCACAGAGACAGAGACTAGAATAGTGGTTACCAGGGGCTAGGGGGTGGAAAAAATGGGGAAATATTGGTCAAACAGTGTAAACTTTTGGTTAAAAGATGAACAAATTCTGCAATGTAATGTGCAGCATGGTGATTATAGCTAATAATATTAGATACCTGAAGGTTGCTAAGAGAGTAGCTCTTAAATGTGTTAGCTAACACTATGGTGGTAATCATTTTGCAATATATAAATGTTCCAATCAACATATTGTACAACTTAAAATTACACCATGTTACATGTCAATTATATCTCAATAAATTAAAAACAAATTGGGGCAATCCCCCCCCCAAAAAAAACAAAAACAAAAACATAATCCATCTGATTAAGGTGACTTGATACCCATGCCCTAATTTAGAAGCTTAGAGCAAACTTCCTTCATATTTTGCTCATCCCGCATATACTAGAAAATTGAGGTGATTAAAAATCTGTACTGACCTTCTTTGTAATGCTTATAGTTTATGCTGGGTAAACTTTCAGCACCATATGCTGTGTTTGTGTCTTGAATTTATGTGCTGACATAAAATGTTTCAGATCCTTCAGAAAAACTTTACAGTCTAACCTCAGAAGAGTTACCAGCCTTCAACAACCACTTGCTGGACATAAGTCAGACTACTGGAGATTTCCTTAAAAGCTCAAGTGCCGGAGGCCTCTGGGGAGTTGAGGAACAGAGGTAGGTTAAGCCGGCAGCTCATATGTAATGACAGCATACATGGTGAAATTTTTGACAAGCCCCAAATAGTTATCCTTACTATATGAAAAAAGATTGCACTCACGTGGGTGCTTTATATGGCCATTCTCTGTAAAATGTTTGGGTCCTTGGTCGACGTATTATCAGGATTTAGTAGAAGGCTTATGAAGTTGTTGCTTTAATGTGAAGAGATAATTCTCTGCTGGACAATGTATGTCAGAAAAACGAAAAGATATTGGGAATTTTATAATCCTTCAGCATTTCTTCTTATATTGAAAAACAGTTGCTTTACTTGCGTTAATTAACTTAATAAATTCAAACAATTTGCACTAATAGAATCTTACTCAATGTGAATAAAACTTTTAGAATAGAATGTCGAGAAGATTCTTTCTTGAAATTAGGTCAAGATTGTTAATGATAGCATATTTTAAATTAAGTCATTTCATTCTTTCCTCACATGAAAAACATTTAGGGTTGATCAGTTTGTAAAGAACATAGGTTATACTAATAAATGCTTCAAAAAAGTAGTTTATCATGTCAGTCTATTACTGACGTGCTGGAATTTCTTGAAAAGGGAGGAAGGATCCTTGTAGAAGGATTAAGATAAATGTAAAATAGAAAGTCCCTTGAACTGTAAATTCCTTTGATTGGTTTGAAGTCTAATATTGCATTAAAAGGGAATCAAGAGTCCATTATTATTCCATCTTTCTAAAGGAGAAAATCATTTAGCTGTGGCCCTTGGATTTTTGCATTTCTAACACCACTTCCATTTTTAAAAAGAGAGATCAATATAAAGTTGCCATTTTTTCCCTAAAAAGCTCTTTTAAAACAAAGTAACTAAACCTACCACATACCCTCGGCATCATTTCATAAAAGAAAGGACATTTAATACTAAAAATATAAGGGGCACAAACAGAATAAAGCAGTTCTTTAAAATTAAAAATGTCATGAAAAAGTCCTTACCTTGTCCTTATTTTCCCTTCTTAGACCAGTGAAAATTTTTATCTCAGTCAGATCTGCCCTAGCCCACAGATCAGAGTTTAGGAACTTGCTGATTTAGCCTCTGTGGGTCATAAAAAAGAATCCAAAAAGATACCTATCACAGGATGAAGTATTTTATATTATTTAGTGGCATAGCATGGGCTGAAATTCTAGATAACTTGGACAAAAAAAATCTGAATTACACAAACTCCTTTCTGCTCCCCCACACTACTTCCTTCCCTAGACCTGACACCTGTATACTAGACTTTCTACCAGTTCGTCTCCACAGTAAAATGTAACAAGATAAAATAACTAAATAATTGCTGCCATTAAGTTTGGTTTTGGCATATCTTGATTGGCTATCCACATAGTCCTAATTTACAGTACGCAAAAGAGGTGATTTATTTGGCAGTCTATTCGTTGGGATTCTATTGCACAGCCAATGTAATGATGAATGTTCTTAATGATGACCTGAGGCTCGGCAAGTTTCTGAAGTGCCTTCTGAATCATCAGTGAAAGACACAACCAGAGAGCATAAAATCGTCTCCCCTTGGTTCCACTGTGGCTTTATTTCTCGGGAGAGGGAGAATGATGAGAATTTCTCATTAAAAGGAGGCTTGGTATATTGGGCACATTGAAAATTATGGCCCCGGTCGGAGACAGCCCCCTCACATCTGCCTGCCTCCAATGACTTCAATGCATGTAGTATTGATCAGAAGATGAATGAAGAGTTGAAACCTGGTTCTGTATATTGTGTATTGATCTTTTAATGTATTTCCAGCTCTTCTGAAAAAGATACTGAAATTCAGTCTTTGCTGACACTTTCTGAAAGCAGCACGGAGGAGGAGGAGGAGGAAGAGGATTTTCTTGACCGGCAACACGTCATCACACTCCCATAATCAAAGAGTGCCTAATGATAATGATCATTTGTTCATTACGTTTTCCATTTGGTACCCAGAGTAAAGCAAACAGCTGAAAAAAGTGACCAAGTGATTACTTGTCCCCGGTGCTGGAGATTTGATTGTTAATGTTTCTGATATTTCAAGATTGGCAGACTAATAAAAATCAGTGAAATTGTAAGTTCAAGGGCTTTTTCTTCCAAACGATTTATTGTATGTCAAATGCTGATCTATATTACACACAATATTAGTAAAATTTGGTGAATTTTAAAAACGAACAGTTATAATTGTGTCTCTAGAACCTATTATAGGTTAGAACATGATTGCATTTAAAGTAATATTGGATGGTTGAATTATATTTTAAACAATTATGTCATCAGTAAGAGCATACATTTGATGGCCATAGCATTAATTGAGCCTGGAATCCGTGTTTTGCTTTGGTAATTACTGTTTTGTTTTGTTATGTTTCGTTTTGTTTCGGTTAGGGTTTTTGAAATTCACACAAGTTCTGGTAGCTTCAAAAGTTGCTGCCAAAAGAGAAAAAAGAAGACCCAAAATAAAGCAGACATAACACTTGTCATTCTAGTATGACACAAAAACTTATACTAGAAAACACAGAACCCGCCCCCACCACCTCCCACAAACATCTTACTTTGGGCGGGTCACTGTGATGGTTAATTTTTTGTCAATTTGGCCACACTGTGGTACCCAG